>NC_045542.1:106211046-106511046 GCF_009769535.1 Thamnophis elegans
CAACTAATTAGGAAAAACTGTTTGTTTGTTTGTTTCATTTTTATGATCAAACTTCTATACCGTCTATGCCATCTCTGGTTGGAATATCGGAATAGCATCTGTGCTACTGAATAGGAGAAGCGTTTGGTCTAAAACAGTGACACTCACAAAAAGACTTGCATGCAGTCTCCAGGGTTTTCTGAAACTTGATGCCAACCTTCGATTTTTAATGTGGCCTAAAGAAGTCCTCAAACAGATGGCCAAACAATTATCCTATTTAATTTTACCTAAATGGAGATGTCCTGGATTCATCCACTGCTTTAGACTAGGGCCACCTGCAAGACACTCAAACTTGTGTTATTCTAACGCTAGATACATTGTAAACTCCTAAAACGTCATTCTACAAATATTGGATTCATTTCTCAAATACTTCCACTCACATTTCATTTCTAGGATCCTGTGCAGTTATTGATAGTGGTAAAGCAGGGGTGAGTTCCGGCAGGCACTACTGCTAGTTTGCTCGTGTGCACGCTGTGCGTGCGTGATTTATGGGTGCTGTGCGCACAGGCACAGTGCAATTAAAATTGTTCTGCACATGCGCAGAACTGAAAAATAAGATGGCAGCCTCTGGCGCCACCCAGGGAATCAGTTCGGGGGAGTGGCAGGCCTGAGTCGCTGCCGGTTCCAGCGACCCAGGCTGCCAAACCATTACTGGCTTGGCCAAACCGGTCTGAACTGGTAGGAACCAACCACTGTGGTAAAGGCTGCATATAATTATAATTAATTTTCCGTTGGCCATGATGGTGCAGAAAAACCAGCATAGGTAACTTTGGATGTATTAATTTGTTTCTGACAAAGACTTATGTTTCTTCTTAGAGTGCAATTGCAATAAAGGACAGTGCAACGATGGGTTGTTAGGTGATGGAAGGTGCACATGCAACGCGGGATTTAAAGGAGTTAATTGTGACCAAGGTAAGTTGGGAACCAAGTTGTATCATTCCAGATTTAAACCTATTGTATCTTTTTAAAAATCAAATTTAAAAGAAATGAAAAAGGGCTACATTCAAAATCTCAGAACTGGAGTTTTGTTGTACTACTAATGTACCCCTTTTCTTTTCCTGTGGTCAAATCTGCAGAAGGTGCCTGGTTCTCAGGGCAAATCAATGGGATGAATACAAATATATTGCAAACATAAGGGATAATAAATAATCACAACTACTATTGCTATTGATAAAGGAAAACCATAAAAAATAAAATGTGTACAATATTTTGGACATTTAATCAATTAATGAGGTAGTTTATAAACAATAGCTGCTTTAATTAGGTTCATCAAGCAGAATGAAAAAATAACAATACCATCAATAAGTAGTGTTACATACTCCAGAGCTCAAACTTTGGGGTCAGTGGGCACCTTTTAAATGTAAGAATATGCAATGAGCTTTCTCACCAAAAAGTGTCCATGATATACTGTAACCAGGGGGAGGCTGCTGGGGGTTTTCAGGGGTTCAGGAGAACCTCTAGCTAAGATTCTGTGCAGTTCAGAGAACCCCCAAATACCACTTCTGGCTGGCTCTGCCCCTCCCCAAGTGGCCCATTTTGGATGCAAGTAAGTGCAGGGCGCATGCGGAGGCTTGGGGAGGGTGAAAAATGGGCCTACCAGAAGTTCAGGAAAGCTGGAAATGGGCCTGTTTCCAGCCTCCAGAGGGCCTCTGGAGTCTGGGGAGGCCTTTTTTACCCTCCCAGAGGCTCAAGTAAAGCTTCCGGAATCCAGGGAAAGCAAAAACGCCTGCCCCCATGTCGTGATGCAGAAGGCCGACTAGGTCACGTCCACCATGGCCACGCCTACCTAGCAACCAGGTAGAGAACCCCTTGCTAAAAAAATTTAAGCCCACTCCTGAGTGTAACCAATCATAAAACACCCATATATCAGAAGGTAAAAAAGCAAACAAACAATTGGATAGCAACCACCTGCCTTTTATTTTCTAAGCCCTATCTTAGAGCCAGAGTCCTTGCTGAAAGTAGATTGATTTGAGAATAGTATTGCATTCACAAGGTTCTAAAATTCTATTCGTTGCCTTAATGTTAAACAATTTTTTAAAAACAAATTAAGAGCTTAGAATCTAGGCCAATGTACTGTAATAGCATTTGGGAAACTCCACTGGTCTACCTGCCATAAACATTTCACATTGCGCTGTGAAGATCCAGAACTGATCCTGGTTGGGCCCTCTGAATTTTTCTGATAAGCCAAAGTAAGAATGCAGGAGCATTGGCTGAGCTTCATGTTGCCGTGCTGCTGCAGTTTAAGGCAAACTGTTGCAGCTGTTGTGTTAGTTGTAGCATGGCATTCTGTAAATTGGCTACTGGTACACCCTCTTGCTGCTCATTTGCAGCAATGCTGTAGCTAGATGCTTGGCAGATAGAGAAGTCCCAGTGAATTGAAGGCAGTCTTAAAACTACAGGTGGGATTTTTCTGCCTCTCTTAGAAAGAGAGTAGAAGTCTTCCAAGACTTCCTCAAGACTTTGAGGAAATCCAAATAAAAAGTGTACCATGAGTACGGTACATGTAAAGGTTTTCCTGACAGTTGTGTCTGACTCTAGGCCATGCTGCTCATCTCTGTTTCTTGGCATTGTCAGAAGACAATTTCCATGGCCGTGTGGCCAGCATGGCTATATGTCAAAGGCACATGGTATGCTGTTATCTTCCCACTAAAGTGGTATCTATTTATCTATTTGCAATTGTGTGTTTTTGAACTTTTGGGTGGCAAGAGCTAAAGCAAGTAACAGAAGCTCACCCCATTGTGCGGAGCTCAAGTCTCAAACTGAGCTGTCAGCTCTCCAGCTGACACCAGCTGATTCCAATAATACTTTTGTATTGTAAGGTTATATTAACAGAATTTTGTGAGAATTTTGCCCTTCCCTTCCCTTTATTCTCCAGGAAACTAGGCAGGGTCCTTTCTGAAATGCTTTCCAGATCACCTCTGCTTCTGAAGCTCAGGATATCTTTTATAAGCTAGTTGTCCAGCCTACAGCTCTTTCTTATGCTTCCCAAGATTATTCCCAAATTACAAAGTACATGACTATTTTAGAGAATGATTTTTGCATGGGTATTGGCCAATATTCTAACAAAATGTTCTCTTGCAGAGATTGAAACTGATTTCTGCAATGGTACATGTGATGTGAATGCAAAGTAAGTACAATTATAGGGCACAATTAAAAACCTATTTGAAATTATGTGATTGTTTTCAGTAACAACTCCCATAGGGATTTTCCCCCTCTGTTTCTCCACAGGGTTGTTGTGATAAGAGGAGGAGGGAAGAGCATCATCTATGTTTATCACCTTGAGTTACTTGTATATTAATATAGATGGGATAAAAATCTAATCAATAAATTAAATAGTATTTCTATGAAGCTGAGTTGTTAGTTAAACCTCTCTATTATACATTGCTTAATTCCTTAAAAGTGATCTGGTGATTATTACTGTATATACTCGAGTATAAGCCTAGTTTTTCAGCCCACTTTTTGGGCTGAAAAAAGCCGCCTCGGCTTATACTCGAGTCAGTGAAAAATTTGCCCGAAATGGAGGAGAAAAAGGGGCGGGGCCATGCCGCTGGGTGACACTCGTGAATGGCCCAGTGCCCCTGTGAGTTTCCCCTCCCTCTGTGTCAGTTTGCCGTGCAGCGCGCACCGCACCATCCCCCCTCCTCACGTTCTAATGTAATGCAGGGCTGTCTTACGATTCCCCTTCCTCCCCCTCCTGCTGCTCTGCAACGATGTCCCACCTCCTCCTTGTTATGGCAAGCAGCCACATAGCGATGTCCCACCTCCTCTGGTACAGTGATCCAATGATAGGAATCACTGTGCCGTGTGTCATAGGAGGCGGGACATCGCTCCCGCGGCTGCACGGGACATCACCATCACAGCGGGACATCAGCATCATGAGGTGAGTGAAGTATTTCATTGAATACACCGCTAGTTTACTGTTTTTCTTTGAAATAAATATTCAAAAACATTATTGGTATCTATTTTTATTTTTGAAATTTACCGGTAGCTGCTGCATTTCCCACCCTAGGCTTATACTCGAGTCAATAACTTTTCCAGTTTTTTGTGGTAAAATTAGGTGCCTCGGCTTATATTCGGGTCGGCCTATACTCGAGTATATACGGTAAATTCTCTAATGTACAAATTATTTACAAATAAAACCTGTGAAGGTATAGATTCTATTCATCAAGATCTTCCTTAATTTAAATATAAATGTCTCACAAACTACATCTTTCCATTCTGAACAAGAGTAGGCAAGAGTAGACAAGACATTTCCCATGATTTATTAATTTTCTTAAGTAAGATGAATATTTTCACTGATAGATATTAATGGGCCTATTAATAACTACAACTAATTCCTGCTTCAGAATGATTTACTTTGTAATTGTTTTCAATAGCAATCTTCATTTATTTTCAAGGTGCAAAAATTTCACTTTTAGCATATGAAAGAAGCAAATATCAGAAACTTGAGCTTCCTGCAGTGAATCTCTGTTTTGTAACTACACATTTAGACAAATGAGAGAAGGGGAGCAATGTGATCCAGGCAAACAAGCACAACACAAGTAACACACAGTATCATAAACATATGTGTAGGAGTTAATATATAATTCTCAATCCCTTTTTTTTCTGTTTCAGTTGCATGAATGACTCTACTACTTCTCAACCCACCTGCTCCTGTTCTGCTGGTTATTCTGGAAATGGAACCTCTTGTACAGGTATTGCTGGCAAATGCTTTCAATTCATAATTCATGCTTGATAAAATAGCACCACGGGTAAGTGCAGTGGTGGGATTCAATTTTTTTTACTACCGGTTCTGTGCGCATGGCTTTGTGGGCATGGCTTTGTGGGCATGGCTTTGTGGCATGGGAAGGATACTGCAAAATCCTCATTCCCTTCCCATCCCATTAACCCAGCGGTTCTCAACCTGTGGGTCGGGACCCCTTTGGGGGTCAAACGACCCTTTCACAGGGGTCACCTAAGACCATCGGAAAACACATATTTTTGAAAAAATATGGAAAACATAAAATAATTTTATGATTGGAGGTCACCATAACATGAGGAACTGTATTAAAGGGTCGCGGCATTAGAAAGGTTGAGAACCACTGCACTAACCTGTTTTCCAGGGCAACAAAAGAAGATCAGCTGGGGACGGGGCCAGTCTATTTGCCAGTCCTCCGAATTATTCAAAATTTCCGCTACCAGTTCTCCAGAACTGGTCAGAACTGACTGAACACCACCTCTGCTACAGTACATAGAGATAGAGCCATAACAGCTAAAAATGACCATATTTTTCACTAACCACATGCACAAGCATTGCTGATATACACATGTTCATTTCAGCATTACAACAAGTAAAACATAATTCCATATCATTTAAAATGCAGCATTCAATGTTTTTCTATGTGCTATGTTCAGACTTTCAATGGCTAGTGGCTGGGTGAAGAGAAATGAGCATTTTTTGAAGAGAAACGTTTACACTGAAGGATAAACATACGTAATCTTATGAAACTCCTCTTTTGTCTGCATCCGCGGCACGACATAGATTCATGTCCAAGAAAATGGGCCTGAAATCCTTATGTGTATTCTCTGGCAAGTGGGTTGAGGAAGACCACAACTGGGCTAAACAAAGGCTTGAAATCCTTGCCTGTTCTTCCATTCAGGTCAAGTAGCAGACAAAATTCTCCAACCATTTTTCCTGAAATATAATTTCCTATATCCCACATGAACCCTTCTAAAGTAGAATAAAATATGGATTAAAAATATAAAAACAGAGAGGTGGCAAAAGGAACAGTTAGAAGCTTGCTTAAAGGGACAGGGAAATGTCATCAGCCTTCAACCACAAAATGTTCCAGTATATGTCCTTATGTCAAAAGCCCAAAACCGCAAGGTTCAGCTAAAGTTCGCTTAGAGACATGTAGTCAGTACCTATGGCCCAAGACAAAAGAAGAAGTTAGACAATATCTACTTATGCGGCTTTTTCCTCAAGGTAACCAATAAGAAATGAGTCAAGTGTTTCCGTATTACGCTGCCTTTGAGAACGTATAAGAATGTGTGCTTCAATAATGAAGGTTGTTCAGAACTTGCAATGCTAGCCATGGGCTAGCTTTCTGAACCTGGCTGCCAAATAAACTCCTCCTGTATCCTGAGAAGTCTAAGCCTGTCATTTTCTGCAACACTTCCTACCATTTTCACTCTAGTTTCACCACACCGTTCCTGTAAATCCAGGATCAGTTTTCCAGGGTCCTGGTGGTTGTAGAAGGACAACACAAACATCCTGATTCATAAACAGGGATATATTGGAGGAAAGCCAAGATTCAAATCACAGTCTGGACAAGGTCCCCAGGTGTTCGCAAATGTACTTGTCATACCTGTGCAAAACTGTTTTCTATTTTAGCCCACCCTCTTTTTCTTTGGTAATTCAGAAATAGACCCCTGTGCTGAGGATAATGGCGGCTGTTCTATATATGCCAACTGTACCAAAATAGCACCAGGAAAAAACATCTGCAGTTGCAAAGAAGGTTATTCAGGAGATGGAACTTTATGCAGAGGTAAGCATCATACATGTCTATGGAGATTCTCAGTCATCCAGGTCATGGTTGTCCCAAAGGTGCTTTTTCAAGAGGCAACTGGACTTTCTTGGTTTTTATTAGAGGACGTTTTCACTTCTCATTCAAGAGCTGAAGAAGCTTCTCAGATGAGAAGCGAAATGTCTTCAAAGAAAAACTAGAAAGTCTAGTTGCCTCTTGAAAAAGCACTTTTGGGATAAGCATCATACAGTTCAAAGCAGATGAAAGGACGGCTGATTTGGCTTTAAAATATATATTTTTTCTGCCCAAAATCACTTTTGTGAGATTGGCAACCATATAAATGGGATTAATAACTAAATATTGGGATAGACCACTACCCAGATAAATACATTTAAAAGGAGATGAACTATTTAAAGCAGGATAAAAGGTATGGTATTATTTCTCTTGCAGAGAATCTATCTATCTATCTATCTATCTATCTATCTATCTATCTATCTATCTATCTTTGTTTGTTTGTTTGTTTGTTTGTTTATTTATTTTATTTTATTTATAAGCCACCCATCTCAATAAGGTGACTTTGGCCACCTTTTACATCAGTCCAGGCAGTCAGTGCTTTCTTAAAATATACATGTATATTTCTTCACTGGCTACTTCACTTTAAGTGAGGCAGATGGCAAAATAATATGGACATGATCACTGAGTAATGGAGAAGAGGATTCTTCACCAGCGATGGTGACAGCTTCCAAGGCTTGCCGTTAAAATGAATGCCATTGTTTGCTTCATATGTAGGTGGGATATACATACTTTATAACAGGGACGTATGAATGCTTGAAAGTTTTCTTCCATACTGTCCTTTCATATGATATTTATTTTCCCTAATCAATGATGAATTTTTACAAGGAACATTTGGGGCATTTAGAAAGATCAAAAATGTGTCCTGACTTATCTTTGCTGATTGCACTTTTATTGCACAAGTTAACAGGCTATTCATTGATTCATATCTTCTTGTTTTGTTAACATAGTCATATTTTACGGTGGAAGTAATTTCATATAGCATGTATTTCTTCTATATGTAGAATTGGATCGGTGCTTAGAAAACAATGGAGGATGCCACCAAAATGCAACATGTATTAAAACAGGGCCAGGTTTGGTAAGCAAATTTTTATCTTATCCTATTTTGAAATTTACTAATAATATACTGTGTTTGCCCGAAAATAAGTCAGGGTCTTATTTTCTTTTGACCCCTGAAATAAGCACTTGGCCTTATTTTTGGGGAGGTCTTGTTATTTCTGACGTGCAGGAGGTGGTGAGTGTGGTAACCTCATGGTTGCTGCTGTGTTGCAATATTTTTGGGGAGGGCTTATTTTTGCGAGACGGCTTATTTTAGCACATGCGCTCAAAAGCCTGATTGGGCTTATTAGGGCGGGTCTTATTTTTTGAGAAACATGGTACTTATAATTGTAAAACAACTGAGAGCATATCACTTAATACTGAAATATCCATGCTTGTTTCCTATCTTAGCCCATATAATTGTAATTTTAATTTTCAGTGGAGACCCTTATTTTCTTTAGAGCCTTAGCTAAATAAAGTTGTTGAGCAGTGCACTTCATTTCTTTTACTTGGATGAGTTTTTCTGTTTCCTGTTTCTGTAGCACAGGTAAATCTTCCTATTTGCTCAAGCCTTTCCTTGATTCCTCTGTGATCAGTCCTGATTTCAATCATTTTTATATTTACTACATAATGTAAGCTTATTATAACATACTTAGTATATATTGTGCTTTATATATATATCGTGCTTTATATATATATAAAGCACGCACAAACAATTCATTTTCTTATGCTTCTTCCTTTGTCTATTGCTTTTATGATTTTTGACAATCCCAAGATTGCAGGGATAAATCTCAGAACACTCTGTTATGTTTGGCAGTGAGTTTAATGGGGCTTCTTTATACTGAAGAGGAAAGATTGCATTGTTTTTTCTTAATCACACAGAGTGTTTGCAGAGAGAGACAAAAAAGTCAAGATGGTAGTTTCAAGCACGTGATTAAAGCCCTGGCCTTTTAAGAAACTGCATCACAAAGTCCCTCCCCCCTACCAAGAGATAATCTCATTACATCCCATTACACATAGTTAAAAACCTCCATGTGGTACCAGGGTTTCAGTTATCGAGTTAGCCTCCCAAAGTATGGTTTGGCTATCTCTGTCTTGCTTTTTTTAATCTGGGGAGGCAGCTGAATCATCAGCATAAATGGTCCCTGATGAGGCAACAGTAGCATTTCCATTATATCCTGTAAGCTGCATATCTTCCTTGTCATCTGCTTCGTTTCCTTGCTTATCATGCATGGAATGATGGATCAAAGTAATTTACAGTCTAACACCATGATGGCGAACCTATGGCATGCGTGCCAGAAGTGGCATGCAGTGCCCTCTCTGATGGCACACAAGCCATCATGCCAGTTCAGCTCCACCATGCATGCGCACACGCCTCCCACTGGCCAGATGGTCTTTGGGTCCTTGCCGCACATGTGCAGAGGGCATGGTGCGTGCAAGAGGGCTGTGTGTGCATGCATGAGTGGTGTACGGGGGGGCCACACATGCATGCATGGGGGCGGGACACATGGGGACACACACGTATGTGCAAGGGCCGCACACGCATTGCATTTTGGGTGTTCGGGTGCACTTTGGGCACTCAGTCAGGAAAAGGTTAGCCATCGCTGGTCTAACATCTGCAACAATGGCTGGTATTTCCATCCCATGGATGAGGGCAAAGGGAGGTACCATTCATGTGTACAGGATTGAAAGAGCCCAGTGTAACTATAGGTTCTATGGCTGGTGCTATCAAGCGATGGACAGTCTGGAGGCAGACCTCCTGTAGTCTGTCCTTTACATACTCACTCTGAAGTGTGGCAAGTGTGTCCTCACTGTTCTGCTTCCCCAGTGGGAACATCCAATGGCTTAAAACACACAGGGCTCACTCATTTGCAATGTGACTATTAACTGATTGTGCTCTTGCAACTTTTGGCACAGCAGCTGCAAAGCCTGCACATATAGGACACACTTCCTCTATTTTACAATAGCAGAAAGAGAGCAGGAAAGTGACAAATATCTGCATCTTTACTGTTGCTGCAGAAGTTGTCTGGCAATTTGTGTCCTCTGTTTGTAGTTCTGAAGGTGAAATATGTGGTGGTGTTTTTTATTTCTCTCAGGTTGCTTGTGCCTGCCTTCCTAGCTTCACTGGTGATGGGATTAATAAGTGTGAATATACTCACCCTTGCTTGGAGGTTTGTTGATACCTTTTCTTTACAAGATTTCCTGAATGCTAGTTTTTACATTTTAAAAAAAGCAAACAATACTAACCCCACCAAGAGTTGATAATGGTGTAATTCACTCATCACAATGGTAATCCAGGTGCAGCATGACATAAACATTAAAAAACTAACTTTTTCTTAAAACAACCAAAATATCAGGAGTTCGCTGAAGTCATCTGGCATTGTTACCCAAATCTTACAAGATTTTGAGTGGCAATCTTGTGATATTTCTGCCATGTGGTTTTTTTATATTTTGTTTAATTTTAAGATCATGCAACTACCAGTTTAAAAGATTTATGCATGCCATGGTAACATAGGTATCACATTTCCCAGCCCTGATAGGTAATCCTTAAAAGTTTCTGGTAATAAATTTCACAAGGGAGAAAGAAAACCATTTCACTAAATCACACTGTTTTTTGTTTCGATTTGGTTTACTGTGTTAATTCAACCACCATAGTTTATAAACCATAGCTTATAGCTTAATATGATTAGTGGACTGAACTAATTATGTGTTAGTCAATAAACCATTATTACTGATTGATGTAAAGACTTACTAAATTAAGATAATCTAGAAATTGTATGGCTTTCAACTTGGAGGTAATTAATTTCATGATAGGGATTATGGGGCTTGTTATTAAGCCCAGTAACCTTAGGTGGGAACAGAAATCACTAGTAATAAATAATAAAAGTTGTTTTTCATAAACAAAAAAACTATATCCATTAAATAGATAATTTAAATTTCATGTGCTTCGAATTCCTTAAAAGAGAAGGTGAATTCCATTAGGGTACCTTTCCCTTTTAAGTCTTTGAATGACTGATAGGTTCATGGAAAACATTAGGGCATGGTATTGAGTTTTCAGTACACAGTTGTCTTCACAGAGATGGCTACTTTCCCCTTCTCCAAAGCTGTTGATAGCTTGCTCACTTGTGGGAAAAGGAGAGGGACTTGCTCCCCTGGCAGCTAAGTTTCAAGAAGAGTATTCCAGACAAGTTATGCCTAAAGGAATGATTGATAACCCCTGACCATGGCTCCAGCTTATTAGCTTTTCTTTTCTTGATCAGAATAACGGTGGCTGCAGTCCACTAGCACTGTGCCTTAGAAAAGAAAATGGGGATCGAATATGCCTTTGTATATTGGGGACTGGTGATGGCTTCACATGTCGTAGAACTGTGTGGCAGGTAAGACATATTTTACTTAAAACTTGCAAAATTTATGAGCATCCATTCCCAAATGCTGGAAGAGCAGTCTTCCTTCTTAACATCCCCAAAATTTGTGCTGAGAGTAGTATTGAAAAAGCAACATGTGACATAGTCAGTGACAGGGTTGGAAAATGTTGCAAAAAAAAGCTGCAAATGATCTCATGAATTAAAAATAATACCATGTTTCCCCAAAAATAAGACATGCCCTGCTAATAAGCCCAAACAGACTTTTCAGAGCATGCGCCATAATAAGCCCTCCCCTAAAAATAAGCCTGCCCCAGCTATTTAAGCATGTGCTTAAACCAGTCCCCACTATTATCACTGTACCACTTACCAGTGCAATCTGCGGGGCAAAAAGACGGCTTGCTGCAAAGACAGCAGCAGGCGAAGCAAAGTGCTTCCACCTTCCACCCTTCCCTCCCATGCAAAAAGAGCCCACCACTCTTTTCTTCTCACGCAAAAAAACACCGCCCACTCCTATGGGAAAGGCAGCCTGCCTGGTTCCTTTCCCTACCATCCCTTTAGCGAGGAATGGCAGGTGGGGGGAGAAGCAAGGCGCGCCTCTTACCTTTCCAGGTCCGTTGCGTTCTTCACCCTACCATCCATTGAATCCCCTTGTAAAAAAACGTCATGAGTTCAACTCGCGAGGTTTTTTTTTACAAGGGGATTCAATGGGTGAAAGGACGAGGAATGCAACGGGGCAAGATGGGCGGTGTGGGGCCGCAAGGCGTGCCTCTTACCTTTCCAGCTCCGTTGCGTTCCTCACCCTTTCGCCCATTGAATCCCCTTGTAAAAAAACCTCATGAGTTGAACTCATGAGGCTTTTTTTACAAGGGGATTCAATGGGCGAAAGGGTGAGGAATGCAATGGAGCTGGAAAAGTAAGAGGTGCACCTCGCTTTGCCCCCCCCCCCTCACCTGCCACCCCTTGCTAAAGCCATGGTGGGGAAGGGAACATGGCTGGCTGCCTTTACCATTTGGGCGAGTGGGGTGGTGTTGGGCCTTGAGGCACGCCTCTTACCTTTCCAGATCTGTCGCATTCCACGCTATTGTGTTCAGGGTATTAAAAAAAAAAACCTTCTCGCGATTTCAAGAAGTTGATTGAACTTGTAAGAAGGGTTTTTTTTACCAGCTGCTTCCCTGAGCACAATGGCGTGGAACGCGACGGAGCTGGAAAGGTAAATGGCGCACCTCGCTTCTCACCTGCCCCAGAAAATAATAAGCCCTCGCCTATAATAAGCCCAAGGCCATATTTTGTGGGGCAAAATAAAATAAGACCCTGTCTTATTTTCGAGGAAACACGGTAATAAAAGATTTCTAATTAGATGATAAATCAGTTTAACTGTCATTTGAAAGAAAATGTAAACAGAACAAAGTTTTTTTTTCATGTATGCTATCTAGGAATTCATTGGTAAGGGTGATATAATTCATTGGTAATATATTTCCTATATTGAATTGTTCAAATATGATTATTAGAATTAATAATTCAAAATTAATAATTAACTTTCACATATATGAAGAGTGATGGCTTCCAAGCCTCATGGGGCACATGGAAGCCTTGAGGCAAAATCAATCCAGCCACAGTATTTGGCTGCCAAAGATCACTGCATCCACGCCTTCATTAATCCTCTGCGCAACCAGTTCAAGTACAAATGAAGATTTCAGCCAGAATGTAGAGCTCAAAGCCTGACATGCATCAAATCTGCTTTTCTCTATTATCATTTTGCAGTGGGAGAGTTTTCATAAGGAATTTCCATATCTGCAATTACAGTATTAGAAGCCTATTACAGTAAATGATTTTCATGCACATTTTGAAGAAACTTGTTATTATGAACATGTTTAATCCCTCCTTCCCTTCCTTCCTCAGGAACTTATTGGAAGACAAGATGCTTCTGAATTTCTTCGTTATATTCGGGTAGGTATGAGAAGGATTTCTATGTGGTAAAACACTAGAATGAGATTCAGAAAGTAACTTGCACCATTCCTGCAACTGGGCAATCAAATTATAAGTATAGAACAGAACATCTGGAAGGCATCAGAATGAGAAGGCTGATCTATCCATTCTAGAGAGATTCTCAATTGATGGAATGTTTTTTTTTCCCCTGATGGGTTTTTTGTTTGTTTGTTTGTTGTTGTTGTTGTTTTTTGAGCTTGGTTTTTATTTCTGCATACAGTGGAATTTAGATCCATGTTTTTAGCCAGAACTTTTAAGTGTGAACAATGTTTATATCTTTGGCTTTTGTATCTTATTTTATATTTTATATTTTGTAATTCTTGCTTAATGTTGCTAATTGCCTTGAAGACTCAATGGACAAAAGGGGTGGAATTGAATGTAATCAGTAAAAGAAAATACCCAATGAAGAGAATAGTGTTGCAACAAAAAAGGAATGAGGAAATTTTCTAAGATGGGTGCAGAGTTCATATAATCATCAGTTTGAAAGGGACCCTGAAGGTTTTCATGTCTAATCCACTGCCCAGAACATTAATGTCAGCCTTTTTTTAAAAAATCACCAGACAAATGTCATCCTTTTTTTAAAAAAAAATCACCAATAATGGAGCATCTTTGATTTCGAAAACCAAGTTGTTCCAACATTTCATAGTTCTCAGTGTGGAAATTGCCTCTTATGTCAAATTTAAATCCCTTCTATGGAGTTTTCATTTATGGTTCTTGGAAGTTGTGGAAAATAAATCTACACCCCCTTCCCTGTGATAGCCCAGGGAATATTAGAAGATTTTCTAATATTTAGAAGGCTGTCTTTTCTTAGCCTTCTCTTAGCCTAAACATACCCACTTTCTTAACCATTCTTAATTAGATTTATCTCCCAAATTTTTCTCCTCTCACTGTTCTTTGTAATTTTTCCAATTCCTCGGCTAGCGACCAAAGCCAGCATTTCTATCCCAAGGACAGTGGTACTGGTGCAGCATAGAGCTATCATTTCCTGTGAACCTGATATTGCAAATCTGTTGAAAAACCCAAGATTACATTACATCTTGCAGCACCTACTGAGCACTGCCAAGAAAACTGGAATTTCTCCGAATCAAAATGTCAATACTTTTTCTCTAGATTACAACTTTCGTTTGGTATTTATACTAATCCCTGGACTTCTCCCTGTGCTGCAGGCTCATAGAGTTACGGAGATGGTGGGGAAAGGACCATACACCATTTTTGTCCCACATGCTGATTATCTACAGAAAACGACCACAGTAAGCAGCCTGTGAAAGGGTTTGAAAACCAAGCGGTGGCTTTATTCATTGCACTGAAAGTTGTTTAATGTAAAAGAAGAGTTCATCAAGAGAACCTTAAGAAAAGTATAAATTCTAGGCAAATTCTTGTTTCAGTTAAACATATATTTTTTATGACTTTGCTTCCAAACACCTTATAGTTGTAATATTGTTGCCATTCTCTAAGAATGTGCTCTAAGAAATATTTTAAGTTAATAAATAAAGAATCGTTTTCAGTTGAACTGAATTTCGGTTGTGGCTCAGTTTTCCCATCTGTACTGATGGCTATTATGTAATTGACTGATATGTTTATGCCAATGCCCAACAGTTCCACATTTTTTAAGAGCCAAGGTGGTGCAGTGGTTAAATGCAGCACTGCAGGCTACTGCTAGATCAGCAGTTCAGCGGTTCAAATCTCACCGGCTCAGGGTTGACTCAGCCTTCCATCCTTCCGAGGTGGGTAAAATGAGGACCCAGATTGTTGGGGGCAATATGCTGACTCTCTGTAAACCGCTTAGAGAGGTCTGAAAGCCCTATGAAGCGGTATATAAGTCTACTGCTATTGCTATTGCTATTTTTAAAATGATAAATAGATCACGAGAACCAGGTTTTAGCCATTTTCTATTATGTTAGATAATTGAAATAGATGCAATAGACATCATTCATGATATATTACTATTATATCACCGAGAGCAGCTTCCTTTCAAACCCCTGAACCAGAAGGGCTTAACCTGTGCTTGCCTTGTACAACCATATTTTCTTTAGTTTGCAGAATGGGAAAAAGCTGGCTGCATCAAAGATCTGCTTCGCTATCACACAGTTATCTGTCAGATGCTCCTATCAGATGATTTGGAATCACAGGATTCTATAACAGCTTTATCTGGTCACAAAATCAGAGTTTCTGTGAAAGAGGTGTGTGTCATTGTCGCAGTCCTGTTCCATTTCCATCTTAGTCATAATTCACTTTGCTGCACAGCTAACAGAGACCTCATGTGACTGTGTCCTATCACTTCTTTATTTTTTTTTCATGGGTTACTTTTTAGGGCCAATGATGAACCCTCTAGAACAGTGGTCCCCAAACTTTCCAGCTTGGTGACCCAGCAGGGGTGGGTGGGATGTGAGTGGCAGGCACAGGAACGCTCACATGCACAGCTCCATATGTGTGAGCAGCATGCACGTGGGCCCTCCACTCATGCGAATAGAGCTTCATGTATGCTCCACTCACCACTTGCGCTCATGCATGAAACTCCACTGGTGAGAGTGGAGGGGTGCTTGAGAGGATGGCATTTGTGGTCACATGCAAGCTCCAACGCGTGAGCCCTTACCCATTTCTCCCACAGCCCGATTTCAAACAGGCCATGTCTCAGTAATTGCCCATGGCCAGGAGTTCGGGACCCCGGCTCTAGAATAATATTCTTGCATTTTTGTATGATGTACAAGAAGACTGTTTTTAAAGATGCTGGAAATGTATTCTCTCTTTTTACCCTCCCAGAACAGTCTGTATTTAAATGATGAAGTAAAGATAATTGAAAGTGACATTACTCGAGAGAATGGAGTCATACATTTTATTGATGGGCTCTTAGCCCCATATGACCTGCAGCACCACAGCATTCCATGCAACCAATCAGAGGTATGTCTAACATTAAGATATGCTAGAAAAGGTGAAAGAAGCCGTAATGCATTTGCTAGTCTTGGAGCTACTGTAAAACTAGATGTTATTGAAAATAATCATGGCTTTTAATGGCTCATATTTTCTTATACTATACTCAGTTCTGAGTTAGATGTTAGATGTTTCACACACCAACTATTCCCTTACTAGTGAGCCCTTGATCCGTCTTACTTGATTGTAACATGTTTCTGTTTTGTTTGAGTGTCCATGCCTGGGTGCACATACAGTTTGGATTATTTCCAGAGGTGGAATAATCTACCTCCGATCTATTTTTTGTGTCTTTTCTTTTCTGTACGAGCTGCGTAACTGAAGCAAAATCTATTTGGACTGTAGCGTTTCACACAGTTACCTGCCACTGAATTTATTTCAGAATTGCTGTGTGAAAGATCACGTCATTAGCCTGGGTTCAGGGCTATTGCACGGCATCTTACCTCTGTGTTTTAAAAAGGATACCCATAATATAAGATTTACTTATCATCTCTGTGTATTACAACTTACATGTGCACATTCTAGATCGCCAGAAATGGGGAAAGAGGCAGGTTGTTCCAGTGTTAGATGTGAAAATTAGGCCACATCTCTTCCATGCACCTTTACTGATCAGGCTCTGGAACTGGGATTTTATTGGTAACTTTTCTGTTTGATTGCTTTCCAGAAAACTATTATAGAAGTTGCAGAGGCTCATGGATATAACATATACAGCAAGCTTCTAACGGTAATTGAACCATTCTCTTTCAGTTTCAATCCGTAAAATGAAACATAAGTGTCATAGTCCTTGTGTTGAGCTTGACTTTCCTGACAAGGATATGGAAATGGCTTGCCGTTCTCTTTTTCCAATTATTATTTTTTTTTAATTCCCAAACCTATCTCAGAACCATGCAGTTTCCAGACAGTCTCACATCCAAAGCTTAACCATCACTCACTTAGCTTTTTTAAGATTAGTCAAGGTTGGCTATGTGCTGCCATCTAGTCAGGTTTATATTAAAGCCCATATATCAAAAATACAAAATAATATCATTTTAAAGTTTGGTTCAAAGTGCATTTCAGAAGTGGGATTTGAATTCCAATTAATTAGCAATAGCAATAGCAGTTAGACTTATATACCGCTTCATAGGGCTTTCAGCCCTCTCTAAGCGGTTTACAGAGTCAGCATATTGCCTCCAACAATCCGGGTCCTCATTTTACCCACCTCGGAAGGATGGAAGGCTGAGTCAACCTTAAGCCGGTGAGATTTGAACAGCCGAACTGCAGAACTGCAGTCAGCTGAAGTAGCCTGCAGTGCTGCATTTAACCACTGCGCCACCTCGGCTCCCTAGCAGTTAAACTTATATACCGCTTCATAGGGTTTTCAGCCCTCTCTAAGCAGTTTACAGAGCCAGCATAGTGGCCCCACAATCTGAGTCCTCATGTTACCCACCTCGGAAGGATGGAAGGCTGAGTCAACCTTGAGCCGGTGAGATTTGAACTGCCGAACTGCAGCTAGCAGTCAGCTGAAGTGGCCTGCAGTACTGCACTCTAACCACTGCGCCACCTCGGCTTGCCACCTTGGATAATGGTTTAACTTTTAATAGAATTCAGCTCCAAAGGAAGAAAACATTATCTACTTCCCTCACTGACTACCAGCCAGGGGTGAGTTGCTGCCAGTTCTAACTTCTTCTATAGAAGAGGTTCCACAAATCTACAGTGCTGTGTAGAACCGGTTCCAGCTCCCTCCCTCCACCCATCCGCACATCATCAAGATGAAGAGCAAGAGGAGGAATTCTGGGAGTTGAAGTCCACAAGTCTTAAAACTGTCATGTTTGAACACCCCTGGATTTTTTTTCTAAAGGGTTAGGGTCTTGTAACTTGACAGCTTTAAGACTTGCGTGCTTCAAATGCCAGAGTTTCTGAGCCAACATTTTGGTTGCTAAGCAAGAGCGTTGTTAAGTGAGTTTCACCACATTTTACAAGTTGACCACCCCCACCCAGTCACATGACTGCCAAGCCACTCCCACTCAGTCACATGGTTGGAAAGCCACTCCCACCCAGTCACATGGCCGGCAAGCCACTCCCACAAAGCAGGCCACACCTACAGAAGAGGTTCTAAAAAAATTTGAAACCCACCACTGCTACAGACATGGACTATTGGAGGTAATATACAAACTCAGAGAAAGAGATATATGGAAGACTCTTCAGATGCTGTCCGGGATCTGTTTCTCATTTGATATATTGTTAGTTAATAGAGTCTGTATATTTAACAGAAAAAAAAGAAAGTTTTCTCTCTTTTTCTCTTGCACTTCTTTATTCTCAAAATGTAACTTAGACAGGAGGGAGACTTTTCTACCCTCACGTTTTTTTTTTGGTAATTATTGGCAATGTATATTAGTATTCATTAACAGCTGGGCTAACTCCATGCTCTACATCCCAGGCAACTATATTTTGAGCATTTTATTTTAATGTGACATTCTATTATTTCCTTAGAATTCTTTCAACACTCTGCTCTCGTTCAGGATTACATCCTCTCACACAAGGTCTTCTTCATTAATTCAAATCTCCCAACAAGTATTTGTTCCTTGCAGAACTTTTTTTAGATCGATTATTGAAACATGGAACTCCAAAGGCTTCATAGCTGATAACATTCCTCCAAAAATCTTTCAAGATTCTAAACCAATCCTAAAAGTGGGCAGAAAGTAGGCTGGAATCTATGGGTAGATATTTGGGTGATTTGCAGTAGATTAGAAAGACTCCCAAATCCCAATGCTTTAACCATAGCAAAAGCAAGAAATTGTTCTTAGGAGAAACAATCATTTTTTTAAAAAAATTCTGGTTTAAGTGGGTCTATATGTGTATAATTTTCTTCAAACACTCTTTTCACCCTTAAGTATTTATAGAATCATAGATTATTTATGTATTTAATCTCACTCGTTCATTTTATAGCCAGTCTTTCAAAGTTGCTAACAATTAACATCCCATAAAGTAGAAACAGTCATAAAATAATCATAACAGGAATTGATGCAATCAACATACAGTTAGGGAACATGATAGCCTTTTTTTCCTTATACATTAATATTGGTATTTATTAAAAAGGCAGAACACTGTGGGCTGCAGTTCATTTCATCAGATGCACAAAAACTTTGCTAGTCTGAAAAAATGCTTTATTTATTTTGGCCACCATAGATGCCCTGCACCACTTCCATTTCCCTTCCCCTATGCTGAGCATAGCATAGCATATCAAAATCCACATTTCAAAACCAGACAGGGTTAAGACACAAAGGGAGCCTGCTTTGAAGAAAGTAGGCAGTGTTGTAAAGCCTGAAAGGCTTGAGGCATCAGGCATCTGCTTATCACTCATACCACCCTCCCCTAAAACCCTCAAAAATTAATTAACCGAACTCCCAGATCACATTTCATTTGACAGCATGGAGGTTCTTTCCATATAAACTTGGTAGCTTTTGATGCAGCTCCCTTATCTTTTCAAGACTGATGCTTGTGTGGTGGGGGGGATTGACCATCTGACTGACAGTAAATTGTGAATTCTCTTAGATTAGTGATATCATGCTATTTTACTGTTCTGTGTCTCTCTCTGCAGGAAACAGGACTTCTTAACCTGGTCAATAATACCCTTCATCAGCCATTTACCATGCTGTGGCCAACTGATGAAGCCTTTAATTCTCTTCCTGCTGAAATGCAACAATGGCTATATCACAAAGACCACAGGAGCAAACTGTCTGCTTATCTCAAAGGGCACATGGTCCGGGACATAAAGGTAAACTCAAGGTTGAAACAACAGAAGCTTTTCAAAGAAGCCCTGTTGCACTCAGCTTGGCAGAAAACACACCCTCTTTTCATGTCATTTAAACAAGACTAGAAATTGGTTTTGATTTAATGTTTAACCAACATTTTATTTGATAAAATCTGTGAGATCGGACTGTGGGAGGGAAGTTGCTACTTGCCTTAGCTTGCTTATTCATCAGAGAAATGCCAAAGCTGAGGAATTGCAATGAGGAAAATTAAAATAGAGGAAATCTTAGAGCAACTGGTATGCAATTGCATTGAAAATGCCCTTTTTAATATAGATTTTTAGATTTAGATGGCTGCCCATCTTAAATAGACAACTATGTTAAAATGAAAATGATTATCATCATCATCATTTGTTCAGGCATCTGCAGGTGCCGGCTCAATTCCTTCTTTTAAATAACTTGGTAATTTAAGATGCACTTTAGTTCTGTAAAATAAAGGGTGTATTTCAAGAGGACACATGCATATCTGTTAAGCAGATTACTACTGCAATGCGCTCTACATGGGGCAGCCCTTGAAGAGTGTTCGGAGACTTCACTTGTCCAGAATGCAGCCGCGCGAGTGATTGAGGGTGCGCCTCGGTACACCCACATTACACCTATCCTCCGCGAGCTGCACTGGCTGCCTATTGGTCTCCGGATACGCTTCAAGGTGCTAGTCGTCACTTATAAAGCCCTACATGGTATTGGACCTGGGTACTTGAGAGACCGCCTTCTGCCAATCACCTCCCATAGACCCATTAGATCCCACAGATTAGGCCTCCTCCGAATTCCATCTGCCGGCCAATGCCGGCTGTCGACCACCTGGAGGAGGGCCTTCTCTGTGACTGCTCCGGCCCTTTGGAACTATCTCCCCGTGGAGATTCGGACCCTCACCACCCTTCAGGCTTTCCGTAAAGCCGTTAAGACCTGGCTGTTCCAGCAGACCTGGGGTTGTTGAGTTCCACCCCTACTCGAATTGGTTGTGCTTGTTGTGACTTTTTAAATTGTTTTGTATTGTTGTTTTGTTTCTGTTTTACTCTTTGGTATTTGTTCCCCTTCCCTCCTGGTTTGTCAGCCGCCCTGAGTCCCTCTGGGAATAGGGCGGCATACAAGTCGAATAAACCACTAAACCACTAAACCATTAAGCATGACTTCACATATTTTGAAAAATATGGATAGAGGCCATGGTAAATTTGTTAAGGAGCAAACTGTCTGTCTCAACATTTTTTTCCTCTAATGTTTAATTTTAAAAAGAACTTAGAAGAGTAGTCAGGATGCTAAGCAAGTACTAGGATTTCCCTCTTTTTTAACCAGTTTTTAACCTTTGAGTTGGTACTCAAAGTTATATGAGATTCTTTCTGCAAATGCTGATTTTCTCGTAGTGCTTCATACGATCATGCCATGGATCCACAAGGAAATTTACTCTCTGCAAGATCAGTGCAGAAGTCTTTGGCAGCCTTAAGTGAGACCCATTCCTATTTAACGTTCTTGAACATTTAACTGCCTAGCTGAGTCACTTCCAGAAACATTTACTGTCAGAAACACAGTTTATAATAACAGAACACAGAGAAGAAAGGCATATGAGGAAACGAGTTTCCATTCTTTTAATTGAAATTTTATTTTATTTTATTTTATTTTATTCATTTATAGGCCGCCCTTTTCCCTGAGGGGACTCAGGGCGGCTTACAATAATAGGGGAGGGGAGTGCGGGACAAAACGCAAAAAGAAAATGTGAATAGAAATAATTAACAATAAAAAACCCAACATTCATTCAACATTCGGGAGGGGCGAGAGTAAAGTCTTATCCCCAGGCCTGACGGGATAGCCAGATCTTGAGGGCTGTGCGGAAGGCCTGGACGGTGGTGAGGGTGCAGATCTCCATGGGGAGATTGTTCCATAGCGTCGGAGCTGCAACTGAGAAGGCTCTCCTCCGCGTAGTCACCAGTCGGCACTGACTGGCGGATGGAATTCGGAGGAGGCCTACTCTATGCGATCTGATGGGACGGAGGGAGGTAATCGGCAGAAGGCGGTCTCTCAAATAGCCAGATCCACTACCATGGAGCGCTTTATAGATGGTAAGAAGGACCTTGAAGTGCACCCGGAGACCAACATGTAGCCAACGCAGCTCACGGAGGATCGGTGTTATGTGGGCGAACCGTGGTGCGCCCACAATCACTCGCGCGGCTGCATTTTGGACTAGCTGAAGTCGCCGGATGCTCTTCAAGGGCAGCCCCATGTAGAGCACATTGCAGTATTCCAGCCTAGAGATCACAAGGGCTCGAGTGACTGTTGTGAGGGCCTCCCGGTTCAGGTAGGGACGCAACTGGCGCACCAGGCGAACCTGGGCAAATGCCCCCCTGGTCACAGCTGATAAGTGGTGGTCGAAACTCAGCTGTGGATCCAGGAGGACTCCCAAGTTGCGGACCCTGTCTGAGGGGTATAAATTTTGACCCCCCAGCCTGAGCGATGGAACGTCAGCCAAATTGTTGGGAGGAAAACACAACAGCCACTCGGTCTTGTCCGGGTTGAGTACCAGTTTGTTAGCTCTCATCCAGTCTTTAACAGCCTCAAGACCCCGGTTCATCACATCCACCACTTCATTGAGTTGGCACGGGGCGGACAGATACAACTGTGTATCGTCCGCGTATTGATGGTATTTTATCCCGTGCCTCCGAATGATCTCGCCCAGCGGTTTCATGTATATGTTAAACAGCAGGGGGGATAAGACCGAACCCTGCGGCACCCCATAAGTTAGGGGCCTCAGGGACGATCTCTGCCCCCCCACTGACACCGACTGCGACCTGTCCGAGAGGTAGGAGGAGAACCACTGCAGAACAGTGCCGCCCACCCCCACCTCCCGCAGTCGTCGCAGAAGGATACCATGGTCGATGGTATCGAAAGCCGCTGAGAGGTCAAGGAGAACCAGGATGGACGCGTGGCCTCCATCTCTGGCTCTCCAGAGATCATCGGTCAATGCGACCAAAGCGGTTTCTGTGCTGTAACCGGGCCTGAAGCCTGACTGGAAGGGGTCAAGATAGTTAGCTTCCTCCAAGGTACGCTGAAGCTGGAAGGCTACCACCTTCTCAACAACCTTCCCCACAAAGGGGAGGTTGGAGACTGGACGGTAGTTATTAAGAACAGCTGGATCCAAGGACAGTTTCTTCAGGAGGGGTCTCACCACCGCCGTCTTAAGCGTGGTGGGGAAGTACCCCTCCCGAAGAGAGGCGGTAACAACCGCCTGGATCCAGCCTCGTGTCACCTCACTGCTGTTGGCAACCAGCCAGGAGGGACACGGGTCCAGTATACAGGTGGAGGCACTCACAGCTCGCATAGCCTTGTCCACATCCCCAGAGGCAACATCCTGAAACTCAACCCAGAGGTGGTCTGCCAAGTCATTCCCCTGTGTCTCGGCTGAATCTGCGGGGGTGGAGTCCAGGTCCGACCGAAACCGAGCAACTTTGTACACCAAGAACAATCCGCCAAAAATGAAACCTTCCCCAATTCCTGTCTATTTTGGCCAGCATGATTCTATGGCAAATCTATCATTATTTACTCTTCTGTGGTTCTAGGTCTTGGCTTCCAAACTGACAGAGTTGTCATCTTTGAGGACTTTGCACGGCTCAACCATTTCATTTAGCTGCAGCAAAACAAATGCTGTAAGTATGCACTCCTTTAAATTGAAGCCACAAGAGGACAAACTCATGTACAACACTGTCCCTTTCAAAATGTGCAGGTAGTCTTCATTTAGTGACTGCCTTGGGCAGCACTGTTTACAGCTACAAAGGTGATGAAAAATGTGCCTGACTTTTTTTTTCTTTTCTCCCAGAGAAAAGAGATTGCTTCAATAAGGCTTTTCTTTGCCTCTTATGCAAACAGCTGGTGCTAGTGCATTCTTTTCAATGCATATTCCCTATTGGGTGTCTTCTTACTCTCTTGTAATCCCTTCCTCTCCATTTAATGCATATACCAACATTAATTCCCTTCTTGCTAATTATCCCAACCCTGGATGAACATTCCAAGCAATGGAAGAATGGGGAACTAAGACTATAAGATGCGTCTAATTTTCCCCCTACGTTTTGGCTCATACAATTGTTTGGAGCCATATCCTTCTGGTGCTGTAAAGCGAATGAAAGCTGAACTAAAATCATAAGCATAGTTGTCACATTATTTCAGGATCAAACTCCGAGCTGTGGGCAAAGTTTGCACGCAATACTGTATTCTAACCATTGTGCCACCACGGCATCAGCTTTGATAATAATGTCCTAACTAGTTTTATAAGTTGGGCTAAGGAGTAGGTACAGAATACAGCAGCTGCAAGTATTAAAGATCATGGGCGGTAGCAAATGAAAAAATGCAGAAGAGGCATGGGCTGAGAAAGAGAAGTTAGGAACAAAAGGAGACGGGTAATCCAAAGGAGTATATTATTTTAGGAGAAGATAGAACAAGCTAGGAAAATTGAACAAGAAGCAGTATCTTTGAAACAGAGAACGAAGAACATAGAATGTGAACAAACATTACAACAAGTTGAATACAACTTGAAGTGACATATGGGATTGTCTAGGATTTCTGGGAGGGTGCTGACCAATGGTGGGTTCCGGATCCTGTTGCAACTGGTACAGTGCAACAGGGCCCGGGGTCCACCACATGAATGCATGCAGCGCATGGACGCAGAGTGTGCGCACATGTGCTTACCATCTGCAACGCTCCGCAACACCTCCGCAACACTCCAGCTGCTCTGTGGAGCGTCACGCAGGTGCTTACGTACCATGGGCGTGCACGGATGCCCCGAAGAGCTCAAATACAGGTAAGGACGGCAGGTGGGCAGCTGGGCCCTCCAGAGCACCATACCGGAACAGTACCCGATGCTCCCGGCAGGCACCGGTACGCTAGTACCGGTGCGTACCGATCATAACCCACCGCTGGTGTTGACTCTTTGAGCCTGCCTTATATAGCTTTCCTGGTAAAATACATGGAGAATACAATGCAATCAATAGATAGAGTATAGGAACTGACAGGATCTTATATGATTGCTTTTTAAAAAGATCCTGTCTTCTTATTGATTTTATACCTTGTTGATAGAGGATTTTTCTTCATAAACTTGAATGCTTCTGATCTGGAGCTAAAAAAGAGTTAAACATGTTTAAGAAGCAACAGGTGATAAGTTTGAATTTTGCATATTAGTCAAAACCAAAAGCCACCAATATTTGTCTTCTGTCTTCTGATTCCCTTTTACTGCTTTTTTGGCTTGCAGGGGGATATTGTGGTAGACAATGGCAATGCAAAAATTGTCCAGCGGTATATGGAATTCAATGTGGGCATTGCTTATGGAACTGATCACCTTCTTGAGCCTCCAGATTTGGGATCCCGTTGTGATGAATTTCAAACAGTTGAGATTTCAGTAAGTATTTAAATTTTAATCATCGATGTTTACTGATTTAGATCATTATCATGTTACCCAGAAAATAAGACCTGGAAACACAATTTCAGGGTGATCACCACCCCCAGGCTTTTGCACAGAAGCTGGCAAGCATGTGAGGGACTGACGGTATCTGACAGCAGCTTCAGCCTACCAGTCCCTGGGTCAGTGCATTCTGGGGCTGCACAGAATGGATGGCATGGAGTGGAAGGCAGGTAATCCCAATGTGCTGCGAAGATGAGTCTCCCGCAGTCACCTGATGCTCTGGCCCAATACCACTTTGCTCTCCCATGGCTCATGCATCACATGTAGATTGCCTGCCTTCCCCTTCATCGCTTCCTCTGTCTGCTGCTAGTGTCACCACGCAAAGATGAGCCCCCTACAGCCACCCACCACTCTAGCCCAACAACACTCGGCTTCCCCACGGCCCACATGGCATGTCCAGATCACATGCCTCTGTTTACATCTGCTGCTTGCACAGGTAATCAACTCACCTGTGCTGTGCGGGCTCCAGCTGCTGCCAGACAATATCAGCTTGCATGCACTCACCACCGCTTTTGCTGGACATGCTCACTCCCTTCTCTAGGGTTTACTTTTTGGGTAGGGCTTATATTAGGTGCATATGGTATTTTCGTTTGATTGATTTAATAACATTAAAGCATTCTCTAGATCAGGGGTCCCCAACCCTTGATCTGTGGCCCAGTACCATTCCGCGATATGCCAGCAACTGGTCCACACAAACAAGTGAAGCCCCTTCCATGGGATGCAATCAGCATGCAAAACCACACCCGCTTCAGTCCATGGAAAAACCTTTCTCCACCGAATTGGTCCGTGGTGCCAAAAACGCTGGGTCTGCAGCTCTGGATAAAAAGAAGACTTTTAGTTAACTTTCTTATACTAATGTTGACAGTGGCAACCAGCAGTTTCTCCGTGCTATTTCCATGTTTGTGAAAATTAGTATAATATAGTCTTTATTGTCATTGTACAAAATAAATACAACAAAATTGGTATTAATTAATTAAATTAATTAATTAATATTCATTACTTTCCAATGATGTCACCTTATAAGGGATATGAGCAGCATATAAATTTAACAACAACAACAACAACAACAACAACAACTCCTAGGTCCTTGGTTAGGACTCGAGCTGTTGAGCTACCAACCAGCCCCAAAGGCTGTGAATCTTACCAAAGATTAACCACATAATAATAATACAAAAGTTGGTCTTTAAAAAGTCTCCAAAAATACTTCTGTTTCTGTTAAACTACATTTTTTTAAAAAAAAAAATCCCTCTCACCATCATGGCAATTTAATTTCAGGTGAGATGGTATAATCTGTATGTATTTTACTTGTTTTGCAAGTTTCAAATTCTAAAACGCAAAATAAATACATAATAAAAACACCCCAAAGCGTCTCGGCATTGGGGTCAGGGCCCAAAAGCCAGCTCTGCTAACCCGGATAATGTCATCTTGATTTTAGTACTCAAAGTGAAGTTCTATAGCCAAAAATGTTGCCCAACTCTGTCTTCTAGTAGGTTGCAGCCTTTGTGAGAAAGGAAAATCTAAAAGATTTTCAGACGAAAGTTAACCTGGCTTCTTACATACTTGTCTATTTTTCCTATTTCCCTATCATGTCTTCCCAGAATGCTCCATGTGGTACTTGCGGCTTTGAGAAACCCTGTCCTTTTGGATCAATGGAAATGGTAAGCATCCCCAGAGAAATGATGGATTCACAGTTGACAAGATGTGGATAATAAGCAATTCCATAGTGATTTACAAGACATTTTACAATCAAGCATTTGACAGGCACAACACATGCTCCTACAGTGGATATAGAAAGTCTACACACCCCTGTTAAAATGCTCAGTACTTTATTTGACCAGACCAAGATAAGATACATAGAATAACTTTATTGTCACTTTGAATATACACTAATTGGCATACATTAATTTGTATTTCGTTTCATACAGCTCTCAAACGGTCACTACCTCCAATATACACTATGTAAACATAACTAAATAAATAAATACAGAATTATGCATACAGCAATAGCAATAGCAGTTAGACTTGTATACTGCTTCATAGGGCTTTCAGCCCTCTCTAAGCGGTTTACAGAGTCGGCATATTGCCCCCACAATCTGGGTCCTCATTTTACCCACCTCGGAAGGATGGAAGGCTGAGTCAACCCTGAGCTGGTGAGATTTGAACCGCCGAGCTGCAGAACTAGCAGTCAGCTGAAGTGGCTGCAGTACTGCACCCTAACCACTGCGCCACCTTGGCTCATGACCCACATATATTATATGACATAGAGAAGCAACACAGTCTAGTCCAGATGTATACATATACATGGCGAGAAAAATGAATCTTGTGAGTTTACCAGAAGGATGGCATAGGAAACAAATCTGTTACAGGATCTGAATCAGGTAGGCCTGCTAGAAATACTTCAAAACTTCCTCCCAGAAGGGAGCAACAGAAACAGACCGTAAAGTGGGTGTGTGGGGTCTCTAACAATACTTTGAGCTCTAAGCACATAGCACTTATATGCAGTTACTCCTTGAATAACGGGAAGTGTGTGTCAATTCTTTAGAATCTCCCTCCTCCGTGTCTCTGAATGAATGGATGGACATTCTAAATCTTCTATAATCTTCTCAGCTGCTCTTACCACTCTCTGTATGGACCTTCTATCTAAGGCACTGCTGCCATCCCTCTCAAAAAGATTTAGATTTTTAGTTACTTAACATGTAGGAGTAATAGGAGGAAGTTCCCACATACCTTGCAAGTTGAGCGTATAGTTTCATCCTAAGAATCAAATTTCCAAGAAAAGGCAAAAACAGTTGTCTTTTTCCCATAGGGGGAACCCCAGACTTGCTATCATGGATATGACTCTTTTGAGTTTCCAAGGAGCAACCGTTTGCGGTACCATTCTCGAATATCAATCGCTAAATATCAGTTGAGAAAACACTTCACTAAGGGATGCAAGAAAACATGCCTTACCACCAAGTGGGTACCCCAGTGTTGTGCAAACCACTATGGAAAGAACTGCCATGGTAAGGAATGTTTATTAAAATTCCAGATAAAATAACATGTTTTTCGTTTCGTACTTGGTAATTATAATAATAGTAGCGGCAGTTGCTAAAAATAGCGCAGCAATTTGTTTTACCATCTATGGGGATTAGGATCTAAGGTTCTGGATCCTCTGACTGAAATATATAATTATTTCTAATGTTCGTTTGGATTTGATATACATGTTTAGTTTTCTGTGCACTACTGATCACCAATATCAGAACATATCCTAATATTCAGGCACTTAATAATTTCTTTTGTATCTTAAATGAAGTTTCACTTTTCCTCCTCCTTGCCAAAAATATCATTTGTCTTCTTGCGTATAGTAAATATTACACTGAATGGTAAGAAACAAAACAACATTTCATGGATTTTCCCATTGTCTTGTAGCAATGCTTAAATGCTGAATTGCAACCAATGCTGGACCAAATCGATAAGCAAATCATTTTTCCTGATTTTCATAGAAGTCATCGTGTGTACTGGAGTACCTGTGCATTTTCTATGCCATACAATTCTAAGTGCATCACAGCAGATCCTGCATCAAACTAATCTTGAAATATGGTTGGGACTTAAATGGGAAACTCCTAAAATGCCAGACATTTAGACTTTAAAAAAAACACCTCCTAAAGAAAACAAAGGAAAACCACTTCATGAAAATACCTTGCTCAATAGTAGTAACTGTGAGAGGGATCTTGGAGTCCTAGTGGACAACCATTTAAATATGAGCCAGCAGTGTGCAGCAGCTGCCAAGAAAGCCAATACAGTTCTAGGCTACATAAACAGAGGGATAGAATCAAGATCACGTGAAGTGTTAATACCAATTTATAATGCCTTGGTAAGGCCACACTTGGAATACTGCATTCAGTTTTGGTCACCATGATGTAGAAAAGATGTGGAGACTCTAGAAAGAGTGCAGAGAAGAGCAACAAAGATGATTAGGGGACTGGAGACTAAAACATATGAAGAACGGTTGCAGGAACTGGGTATGACTAGTTTAATGAAAAGAAGGACTAGCGGAGACATGATAGCAATGTTCCAATATCTCAGGGGTTGCCACAAAGAAGAGGGAGTCAAGCTATTCTCCAAAGCACCTGAGGGGAGGACAAGAAGCAATGGGTGGAAACTAATCAAGGAAAGAAGAAACTTAGAATTAAGGAGAAACTTCTTAACAGTTAGAACAATTAATCAGTGGAACAACTTGCCTCCAGAAGTTGTAAATGCTCCAACACTGGAAGTTTTAAAGAAGATGTTGGATAATCATTTGTCGGAAGTGGTGTAGGGTTTCCTGCTTAGCAGGGGGTTGGACTAGAAGACCTCCAAGGTCCCTTCAAACTCTGTTATTCTATCATTCTAAAATGACCTTGATTTAAAGATGAATTTGCCATTTAACTTCAATCATGGACCTAAATTCCAGTGAATACAATAGGACTCACTCCCTACAAACGTTGCTTAGAATTAGAGCTACGGGTTAATCAGGTTCCCTTATTCTGACCTCATATGATTATGGATCTGACGTTTCACTATTCGGGCAGACATTCACTATTAATTCCATGGTTTGCTTATTGTCCAAAATAAGGTGGTTACTACATAAAGATAATTCTTGGTTGTCCTAAAGTCAGATCGCTTTAAAACCTGGCTAAACACCAGAACATATGAAACCTAAATGGGTTTAAAATGTATGATCATAATCATTACTATAATAGTGCAAGCTAGTTCCCCCTCCCCCTTGGTGCACTGTGGATAAGCGTGCAGGTGTGAAACCAAACAAACTAACAATTAGGCTGTCAGGATTACTCTGTAAAGTGTAGATCTCCCTGACATATGCATGCCATTCAACATAAATAAAAACCATCACTATACATGGGCAAAGGTAGGGTACATTAAAAGATGTGAGTAATTGGCAGATAGAGAATGACAGTAAGAGACAGAAAACCTTTATGGCATCATGTGAAACCTTCCTTTTAGAATGATAGAAAGGTAACCAGCAGAAAGTTACCCTGATTTTTAAAAGCTGAAATATTAAACAGAATTTTATTCTTCATTTTCCTAGGTTTATTTTTTAGCAGTTTGTGTATAAAGTACAATCTTGAAGGAATTTATCTCTAAGGATAATTTTAGTTGTGTGCAATAACTGATAAATCTACTAACAATTGTGGTAAAATAACTGCAAAGCACTGAAGAAAAATGAAGGGCTATACACACCCAACACATAAAGTTTCAAACATGGAGGAAGTTATTATCTGTAGCTGCTGTTTCTAGGAAATGAATAAAACCATATGACCAAATAGACTGTGGTCTCCCTGGAAAGCCTAAATGACTTCATTTATACTTTATTTCTCAAGTGATATATTTGGTTGAAAAAGATGTGTCGGTTTTGCCTTTTTCAGTGTGTCCCGGAGGACTGGAAGCACCATGCCAAAATCGTGGTACATGTGATGATGGGCATAAAGGCTCGGGACAGTGCAATTGTAGTGCAGCTTTTGTTGGCGTGGCTTGTGAACTCTGTGCTCCAGGGTATTATGGGCCAGACTGCAAAGGTATGACAATGTTTTCAGCTTAACAAAAGGCTGTAATTAGCTCTTCTTCACTATTTTTCATGATGGTACCCTTTGCATGTAGGGACACGGTGGCTCAGTGGCTAAGACGCTGAGCTTGTTAATCAGAAAGGTCGGCAGTTCGGCAATTCAAATCCCTAGCACTGTGTAACAGAGTGATCACCCCATACTTGCCCCAGCTTCTGCCAGCCTAGCAGTTTGAAAGAATGTAAAAATGCAAGTAGAAAAATAGGGACTACCTTGGTGGGAAGGTAACAGCATTCCGTGCGCCTTCAGCATTTAGTCATGCCGGCCACATGACCACGGAGACATCTTTGGACAGCACTGGCTCTTTGGCTTTGAAACAGAGATGAGCACCGCCCCCTAGAGTTGGGAACAACTGGCACATATGTGCAAGGGGACCCTTTACCTGTACTTTGCATTGTCTTTGTAATTCCTATATATATCTTCTGTGTCAGATGTCCAGGGGTATTTGAAAATTATAGTAGTGATTTCCCCTCCCCTCTTCCACCCATCTATGTTTAGTGGAAAAAAGGGTGATTTTTATGAGATATCTGCATGATACTGTCTTGAATGTTCCGGGTGATTGGGTGGTAGAATTAAGTGGTGAGTTTCAACTCCCGTTCCAACTGGTACAATTGAAACGGTGCCGGTGGCGTCCTCATGGACACGCATAGCATGCACACACATGTGCACAGCATAGGCATGTGTCTTAGTGCCTCCGCGATACTCCAGCTGCTCCGCAGAGCTTCGTGCAGGGACTGTACGCGCCATGCGTGTGCACAGGAGCACAGAAGTCTTTAAACATCAGTAAAAAACTCGAGTGGGTGTGCCCTCCAGAGCACCATACCAGAACGGTATCCGGTGCTCCAGGCTGGCTCCGGTACGCCCATACCAGGGCGTACCGCCTACAATCCACCACTGGTAGAATTTGACAACACTGTCCTAATGGACTGTTGCCTTCTTCATGTGTTACCCTCAATTCTAAATATCATTTTCATTTTTTTAATGAGCCACACACCTTGTAAGATTCCTGCAATTGTGACTGGATTGTACAGTTGTGCCTACAGGACAATAGAGTGATGAAAACTAAACTTTTTTAAAAAAATAAGGGCATGCTTGTTCGTGGTCTAGACAGTCATATTTTGGCACCTACTATGTCTTCCTCTTCTGATTTTTTTTAGCAATTTCAATTAGGTGCCTTTTGTTTCTTTTTTTTTCTTTGAGTTTTTGAACTTTACACTTAGGATTCACAACCCCAGATTTTAAAAAAATCTTGGAGTTTTTCATCCTATTTACACCAGAAAAGTTATATTTAACCCCCAAGGGGGTGCAGTGGCTCATAGAGTAAGCCCTTACTGCTTTTTGCTTTTTTATTGTGCTTTCTGTAAATCTTTTCAGTTTTGGCATCCACTAAAACCTGGCACCTGTAGGTTGGTATCTGCTTGACCTTAGCCTAGAGCTGGTTTTGCCTTTAATGTGAATGCCAAAATTGTTATTCGGATATACTGTACTTAACATTTTGTGTTTCTCATGTTCTGCCTCATACTCTGAATGTTTAAGAGTTATTTCCAAGTTGTCCTTGCAGGGTGGAGGAGTGGTGTGTCCCCTCACCCCTCCTGCTAATAATCTTCTTTCCATCACTCTGTGATTTCCTTGTCATTACATTCATCCAAGTGTAGGAAGACAGGAGATTACACATTGGCGAAGAGGTAGATTTACAATAAGAGATAAAACACTCAAACATCCATTGGTGACCTAGTAAATTACTGTTTATCAGGACATCAGTTAGATCAGTGGTCTCCAACCTTGGCAACTTTAAGACCTGTGGACTTCAAGTCCCAGAGTTCCTCAGCCAGCTTTGCTGGCTGAGGAACTCTGGGAGTTGAAGTCCATAAGTCTTAAAGTTGCCAAGGTTGGAGACCACTGAGTTAGATGTTTATCTCTTGGTTAAAATAACAGAGGAGTAATGATCAGGTAAAAAAGGAGCTTGGGACAGCACCATACACCACACCACTGTGTGCTCCTTTTTTTAGTTCAAATCTATAATTGTTGCTTCCTTTTCATTGCAGAGTGCAATTGTTCAGGAAACGGGATATGCAACGAAGGGCTGCTTGGAGATGGCTTCTGCTTCTGCTCTGTGGGATGGACAGGAGACCACTGCGAAACCAAACTAGGTAAAGCAAATCTCAGGGCTGGCACACTGCAAAGTACAACTCCATAGAGCAGCATTCCCCAACCTTGGTGACTTTCAAGTATACGGACTTCAACTCCCAGAATTCATTTCGATTGCCCTGCAGGCTGTGGAATCCTGGGATTTGAAGTCCACACATCTGGAACTGGCCATGATTGGAAAACACTGCCCTAGACCAGTGGCATCAATTTCAGGGTCCAGGGACCAGATCTGGCCAGTGGAGTGCTTAAATCTGGCCCTTGGGGCTGCCCTGGAAACAGCAAAGGATTGGCCTGCGGTGTCCCGACCTGGTGGTGATCCACAATCTGGTGGTGTCTGTTTTCGCTGGCAGAGTGCTGCAGGAGGCCATTGCAGCCAAAAACAGAGTGCCCCTCCTGAGTTCCATTTTCGCTGGCAGAGAACTAGCAAAACAAACTACTTGCCCTCCACTGCCTAGGGCTCTGGACAACCTGAGCCGCCATTCAGGGGTCCTCCATGTGGCCTGAGAGGGACTGCGAGGCTGTTCTGGAGAATAAGGATTTGGCACTCTCCCTGGTCTCGCCTAAGGTCCCCAACAGAAGTGACATTGAGCTGGCCGTGCCCATTCTCGCCACACCTATCCCAGTTGCCCGCCCCCTCAAGGTCAACCCTGATGATTCAGCCCTCAATGAAATAAAATTTGAGACCCCTACCCTAGAGGAAGGCCCAGTAGATTTTATCAAATGCCTTCATTTCTCAAAATTTCTTTCTTTTTTGCCATCATTCCACTGATTTCTTTGTTTATGGATTTTATAAGCTTGTATGGTATTTCAAGCATGTATAACATCTTGGAAAACACTAGAGAAGGGAAGGTGGGGGGGGAACAATTCAACACATCATCCGTAGTGCTTTTGCCTTTTTTGATTGAAGGAATTGCTTTTTCTTTTTTGTACAAAAGGTAATGTTGAATTTCAAAATGTCACCATCAGCATGCAGGCTAATATATTTTTGAAATCACAGGATTTGGGGAGTTCCTATATGTATTGGAAGAACCCTGCTCTTTCCCTTAATCCCGTTGACTCAGAACTGAGGTCAATTCAGGAACTTTTATCCTGTTTAAATTCTCATCTAGTTTTACTCTAAAGTTAAGTAAAGAAAACGACCTTGATTCCCCAGCATTGGTAACATGGCTTTTTTTTTAAATGATCAAAAGGTTTAAACAATCAACAAAGTCAGATTAGCAAATACTTACAAAGGAATGTGAGACCTGAATGATAAGCCATAAACATCATGAAATTTGGCAGCACTGATGAAAATGTCCCTAAGTAACCTTTTCCATCTTGTCAAAAAGCCATTCACTGTAAAATTAGCTTAACATAGTTTTAAAGAGCAAGGAAATTTACCAGCAAAGAAAAAAAAAATACATGAGTCTTGCCCATTTCTGTCGTTGCATGAGGTTTTTTCTTTGTGTCCAAACAGTCCTTGGCCACCACTGTACTTGATTTTTTAAAATAATAAAAATAGCAATGATGAATCCCATCCTCACAATCCCAAACACAGAAGATACTTGCTACCAGCCTTCTTAAGGTATTGGCGCCAGATTGAGGCTCACCTATTTTATGAACTTCTATTTGACTTTGATAGCAGTTCAGCCAGACTTTGCAGGGATGGCATGGATGGCAATGAACAAGACTGGGCAGAATGCATGTTAAAATCTCCTTTGTGTTCCTCATTACTTTGATCCCAAAGAGATGAACTTCCTGAATCTTCCTCTTCCCCCTCCCTCTCTCTCTCTCTATCTCATACAGATAGTCCTCACTTAACTATGGTAATTGGCATATCAACTCTATCACTAAGTAATGCAATTATCAGGCACAATATCACTTATGGCAGTAGCTGTGGCAGTCCAAGTGGCCATTGTTAGGCAAATCCCACAAGGTTACTGTATCCCACAGTCACGAGATTGCTCTTTGTCCCCACCTGCTGGGTCCCTCAATGACTTGACTTGCCAGAAGCCAGCAGCAGAGGTCGCAAATGGAGAGTGTGTGACCACAGGACACTGTGAAGTCATAGCTGTGAGCCAGTTGATGAGCACATGAATTGCAACTATGTGATTGCAGGGCTGCTGCAGCAGCCACCGCTACAAAGACCTATTGTAAATCTCCTTCATTCAGCACTGTTGTAACTTCAAGTAGTCGTTTAATGAGTGTTGTGGTCCGCCAGCAGCCTGCGGAGCTGGCAGCAGAGTTGGACAGTGAAGAGGTTGGGGAGCAACATGGCTAGTCCTGGAGTCTGGGGAAGGCTCAGATGAGGGCTCTGTGTCGGAGGTAGAGAGGGGGGCAGGGCCATTTGGGAGTTATGTGCTGCCTCCGGAGCCTCCAGAATCAGACATCTCTGAGGCAGAGGAATAGGGGGAGCCTGTTCCCAGTGTGTGCATGTGCAGAGCTGCCAGAGGGCAAGAACAGTTAAAATAAAAGAGGCAACTCAGAAGTAAGACTTGGAGATGATTGGCCCTCCCATAAGACATAAAGGAGAAGGAAAGGAACGTGAGCCTTTGCAGGAAGCAACTTTGTTCGTTCTGGTCGGTTTAAAGTCTTTAGCTCTGTTTTGACTCTGGGCTCCATGTGGCCTTGGAAAGCTAATTGCCAATTAGGTCTTTGGCAGCATTTTAAAGGAAGATAAAGGTGGGTGCTTATCAGCATTATTGCAAAGATTTTGGCAGACTTCTGTCAGACTCTTTACAAACTATTTGTGAATGAACATAATTCACAGCTGTTTAAATAAAAAGGGGGTTTTGGGGATTAAGCCTGTGCTTTTTACTGTCTCAGGAATCCTAGGTCACAACCAGGGGTGGATTCCTGAACTGGTTAGTATCAGTTCACTGCACACACGTTTTTTCATCAATGGCAGTGAAAAGCGCAAGAGCTGATTTGGTGAATAAGGTTAATTGGGTAACTATTTCATTGAAGGCGCTTTAATGCATATTCATTCATAACTGAACTTTTCTTGCCAGAAAATGTGTAGAGCAGCAAGACTCCCTTTTTCAAAGTGTGTAAAAGATTTTTCTTTAATGAGGACTTTCCATTGTAAAATCCAGCTGTCAGGGTTCCATGAAATAGATCCATTGCAAGCAAGAACTCCAAGGTAGATTCCTCAAAGAATAGAGGCTGCTTCATTTTCACCTAATTAAGAGTAAAACTTTTCCCCCTCAACCAAAACAATCAGTCACGTGGCCCAATCCATGGACCATCTGCAGGTCTGGTGACATCACTCCACCTTCTTCCAGCCAAGTGTAAGAACATCCTTGGTTCCCAGAGGAAAGCATTTTTATTTTGACTACACCACCTCAGCTATCTCTAATCCCCCCTCCCTATCTTTCGCTCCAGTGTGGCAACACAGAAGTTCCAGGATGGCTTTGGACAGGTCAGTTTCAGGGTTGACATTAGCAGAATTAGTAGATGCATTAATGAATAACGTTAATCAAGCTATGTGCCTAATTCTGAAGTGAATGTATTGATTTGTTTGTTTTGTTTACATACATATTTAGCTGCAGTGCCTCGTTGCTCCCCAGCCTGCCATCCAAACGCTGTCTGCCGAGCTAATAATATCTGTGAATGTAACCTCTATTACGAGGGAGATGGAAAGAAATGCACAGGTATGGTTGCAATTGCAAAGGTAAATCTAAACATTTGCAAGCTGTGCTTCATGCTATTGTGAAAATGTTAGTGTAATTTCAGGATGTAATACTATATCCTTCACAATAACATTGGATGCTTTTCTGTTGCATTGCTTTTATTTCACACAAGCCCTCGAGTTTTTCATGTATGTGGCATCATGCAAGATCTTGCAAGGCATATTATTACAACCAGAATCTTATCTTTCATACTGTCCCTTCCAATGCCTGTATGCAGTTTCAATGCTAAGAATTGTAGTTGTCGTCGTAATTATCATCTCTTTAGAGCAGAGGTGTCAAACCCAAGGCCCGTGGGCTGGACCTTCAGGACCACCCTGGAAACAGCAAAGGAGCTGGTCGAGCTGATTACGTCCACAGGGGCCACGCCCCCACTGCCCCCACAAAGTCAGACACAATCCTGATGTGGCCCTCAATGAAATCAAATTTGTCACCCCTGCTTTAGAATTATTAGAATCCTTCCTCTGAGAAAATCAGTTTACTATGTAAAGAAGTAATTGATAATTCCAAAATAGAGAAGAATCGTGACTCGGGATTTATAAACACCAAACCACTGTAGAAAAACTTTCTGGAATGATTCCAGAATTTCCCAATTCCTTTTTCTTCTCCCTTTTTAAAATTGAATTGGACATTGATCAGAATTTTCCATTTCTCGATCAGCATTATTTTTCTGAAAATAAAAACTTGTGTGGGGTTGTAGCGCTGACTATTTTTATGTACAAAATCCTGCTTCTTGTTCATTTTATCCATTCATTTATTCAATTTCTATAGCTGCCCATCTCGGTCAATGAATCTGGGTGGCTTACAATTCAAAAATGTTACTGTTGGAGATAAAGAAGAATGTCAAAATAAGTAACTTATTTTACTGTACAACTTAAATAGTTTCAGAAGTATTTTAAGGTTGTTTCATCTTCCAAATACCTTCTGGTATGCAGAAAAGTACCTATTATAGCAAAAGATTCACAAGAATAGCATTAGAATGCTTACATCCCTCCTTGTTGGTGAGATATATTTTTGAATTTGCTCCAACTCTGCTGCTCATTTGCTATCTTTGCATTAAAAACTTGCTAAAAATAGCAATAGCACTTAGATTTACATACTTCCTCACAGTCTTTACAGCCCTCTCTAAGCAGTTTACTGAGTCAGCATATTACCCCTAACAATCTGGGTCCTCATTTTATCAATCTCGGAAGGATGGAAGGCTGAGCCAATCTAGAGCCTGGTGAGATTTGATCTCCCAAATTGCAGTCAGCCGGTAAGCAGCAGAAGTAGCCTGTACTATTGCATTCTAACCACTGCACCACCGAGGCATGAGTTATAAGTAAAAATATAAAGCAATATAACATTTAAATGACTGAGGAACTGGGTTAGAGTTAGGGTCAGGGTTAGGGTTAGGAGGAACCAGAACCTAGAACATTTTAAAGGTTGGGTTTTTTTAAAAAAAAATCCTATTTTGATTGCCTGTATAAGCTTTATTCTAATGTTCCAAACTTGACTGGAAGTCAACCCAAGCAGTACCAAAATCTGGGATTTTAGAACAATTATAGAATGGAATTGAGGAAATCTGCTCAGCCTGGCTTTACTCCATAAGCAATAGGCAGGGTCACAAGTTATGCATTACTGAATGGCACTTTCTGATGTAGTGATTGACCAGTGTGGAAACAACAACGGTGGCTGCAGCGACCATGCTAAGTGCACCCAGAATGGAACGGATGTCTCCTGCGCCTGCTTAATGGACTACCAGGGTGATGGCTACATCTGCAATCCTATTGACAGATGTGCAGATGGGAGGAATGGACACTGTAGTGAGCATGCAACTTGTATTAGCACAGGTCCAGTAAGTATCGGACACATCTTTGCATGCTCATATTTCTAACAAGACTTTTTGGAACGAGATCATCAAGATTTTTGAGAAATTGTTTGTAGGCATTTTGGACTTCTTTACAGTCTCATAGAGAATGTCTGTGTGGTGATTTCCTTTTGGAGAGATTTCTCCCAATTGGCAGGGGAAAAAAAGGATAATGGTACACTGTGGAATATGGATTTCCTTTTCTTTTCCAAGTATCTAAATATTCACTCCACATATTGAACACTATTGTTTGTGAAACTTATAATAACTCCATACATTCCTGTCACATATGAGGTTTCTTTACTTCTTACTGTAAAATTTCACTTTCTAGAGAAATGGAAACTACTGTATTCACAGTAACTAGTTGGCAGTCCATTTTTGAAAAGCAAAAGTAACTTTCAGATCAACAAATAGACCTTACTTTTGAGGGGAAAAATAGCAGTAGCACTTAGACTTATATACCGCTTCATAGTGCTTTTACAGCCCTCTCTAAGTGGTTTACAGAGTCAGCATATTGCCCCTAACAATCTGGGTCCTCATTTTACTGACCTCGGAAGGATGGAAGGCCAAGTCAATCTTGAGCTGGAGTGAGCAGTGAGTTAAGCCTACAGTGCTGCATTCTAACCACTGCGCCACCACAGCTGCACCACAAAGAATAGCAATAGCACTTAGGCTTATATACCACCACATAGTGTTTTACAGCATCTCTGGGTAGTTTACAAAGTCAGCATATGGCCCTTCAATAATCTGGATTCTCATTTTACTGATCTCGGAAGGATGGAAAGCTGAGTCAACCTTGAGTTCCATCAGGATCAAACTCCAGGGGGTGGACAGAATTTGCCTACAATAGTGCATTCTAACCACTGTGCTACCAGGGCTCCAGGAAGCACCATTTTAGGGAATGCAAATGCACAGAAACCTCAAAGCCCAGATCCCTAGCTACATAGCAATATTTTTCTTTATGTTGTAAGTTCAGCAAAAAAATAATGCTACAATCTCGGAAGTAAACCCTTTACTAACTGTGGAAAGGAGACTTAACTGTTTTTTACTGTTTCATTTGGCTTGCTGCTGAGTTCTTTTTGTATTCCATGCTCTTTGCTATCTACCTCTGGTTTGATTGTCCTCTCTGGCTGTTGAGAGTGCATTAACATCTGGCTTCCTTGCCTTGCAGAATACCCGGAGGTGTGAATGCAAGGCAGGTTACGTTGGAAATGGAATACAATGCTTTGAGGAAGTTATTCCCCCCAAAGACCGTTGCTTGGAAGAAAATGGGCAATGCCACGTGGAGGCTATTTGTACTGACCTGCATTTCGAGGGTAAAGGTTTTTTTTTCTATTCTGTGGTCCCTTGGATGATCTTGTCATTCTTTCTACCATCTACTATATTACTTGGAGGAGGGGGATTTCTCACTTTTGGAGAGGAGACTCTCACCCCTTACACTGGCATAGTTCAAAATGCCCTTTGTGATCTGTAAAAGCACATAATTGGTCAAATCCAAATTTGATGTTTTTTGTCTCTTACTTTAGAATAATCTAAATTTATTAATTTGCTTCTCAATTGCTTTCTTATTATTATTATTATTATTATTATTATTATTATTATTATTATTATTGTACAATTGTATCACAGCGGCCAGTTGTTTCGCCGGATTTGGCATTGGTTACTAGTCGGGCCCCACCCAGGGGCCTAGGACGTCGTAACATATTTTCGCAATATGCGTGCAGATCCAAGCAGTGCGGCTTTTTGCATTTGACTGATGGTGATTTTGTCAATTTTTAACTGTTTTAAATGTAATTCCAGTGCTTTTGGAATAGCACCCAGTGTGCCAATTACCACTGGAATTACCACTGCTGGTTTGTGCCATAGTTGTTGAATTTCGATTTTTAAGTCCTGGTATCTTGCGATTTTTTCATGTTCCTTCTCGGCGACCCTGCTATCACCTGGTATTGCGATGTCTATGATTGTGACCCTATTTTTCTCAACCAGTGTGATGTCTGGTGTATTATGCGCCAGTATTTTGTCGGTTTGTATACGGAAATCCCACAAGATCTTGACCATCTGATTTTCTGTGACTCTTTCAGGCTGATGTTCCCACCAGTTTGTTGCTGTTTTAATATTATAATTTTTGCACAAATTCCAATGGATCATTTGTGCTACTGAATTGTGCCGCAATTTATAATCAGTCTGCGCGATTTTTTTACAGCAGCTGAGTATGTGATCAACAGTTTCGTCAGCTTCTTTGCAAAGTCTGCATTTGGCATCATCAGAGGATTTTTCGATTTTGGCCTTAATGGCATTTGTGCGGATAGCTTGTTCTTGCGCAGCCAGGACTTTATCTTTTATTTTTTCCAGAAATTGGCCATGCAGTGCTTTGTTCTGCCAACTCTCCATTCTTGATTTTATCACATTTTTTCTGTATTCTTGTTTCGTCTGTTGGGCCTTCAGTAGATTTTTGTTCTTTACTTCGATTAATAGATGTTCTTGACTTTCTTTTAAATAATCAGCCAGTGCATGTTTTTCTTCTTCAACTGTTTGCTTCACTTGTAATAATCCTCTGCCACCTGATTTTCGGGGCAGGTACAGTCTATCAGTATCACCACGTGGATGTAAACTGTAGTGCATTGTCATTAGTTTCCTGGTTTTTCGGTCCAAAAGGTCCAAATCAGCTTGTGTCCAGTTAACTATACCAGCTGTGTATCTTATAACTGGTATTGCCCAGGTATTTATGGCCTTGATTGTATTTCCACCATTCAATTTAGATTTCAAAATTTTCCTAACTCTGTTGGTGTACTCTCGCCTGACAATAGTTTTTACTTCTCCATGCTTGATGTTATCCAACTGCAGAATGCCTAAGTATTTGTAGGCTTCATTTTCTTTGCATTTAATTAATTGGCCATTGGGCATTTCAATTCCCTCACATGCAGTGATTTTGCCCCTTTTTATGGATACAGTGGCGCATTTTTCCATGCCAAACTGCATTGAAATATCGGTGCTGAATACTCGGACTGTGTTTGTCAATGATTGGATTTCTATTTCTGACTTTCCATAGAGTTTCAAATCATCCATATATAGTAAATGTGAAATTTTTTCAGCTTCTTTGGCTGTTTGGTAGCCTAATTTCATTTTTTTTAAGATTATTGATAGTGGGATCATTGCGATGATGAAGAGAAGAGGTGAAAGTGAATCACCCTGGAAAATTCCTCGCTTGATATTAACTATTCCGTAGATCTCATTCCCTACTGCCAACTCAGTTCTCCATTGTTTCATCGCCTTTTCAGTAAAGGATGTAATATTTTTGCTAATGCCAGTTGTTTCTAAGCATTTTATGATCCAACTATGTGGCAGTGAGTCAAATGCCTTTTTGTAATCAATCCAGACCATATTCAAGTTCGTTTTTCTGTTCTTACAATTTTCTAATATCATTTTATCAATTAGAAGCTGATCTTTGGTGCCCCTGCTCCTTCTTTTGTTGCCTTTTTGCTCTACTGGCAAGATGTTGTTTGTTTCCAAATAATCCATCATGTTATCTGCAATAATGCCTGTGAGTAATTTGAAGGTTGTTGGCAAGCATGTTATTGGTCTGTAGTTTTCAGGTGTTGTTCCTTTAGTTGCATCTTTCTGAATCAAGTATGTTTTTCCAGTTGTCAACCATTCATCAATTTGGCCCTTTTGTAAAATTTCATTCAGTTGCCTGGCTAATATTGCATGTAAACTGGTCAGATATTTGAGCCAGAAACCATGTAATTGGTCCTTTCCAGGTGATGTCCAATTCTTTACCTTTTTAACTCGATTTTTGACCATCTCAGTTGTTATTTCTAATACTTGCATTTGCTTGTTGCCAATGCTTTTCTCAAAGTCATGTATCCACTTTGCTTCCTTGTTGTAGTCTTTTGCATTTTCCCACAATTCTTTCCAGAATTCAACTGTGGCCTGTTTTTCTGGTTTTTCACTTTTGGTGTCACCATTTACATTAAGACTTTGATAAAAACGCCGTTGGTCTGATCGAAATTGCTGATTTTGTTTATATTGGATGATTCGTGCCTCATATCTTTCAATTTTTCTAACTGTTGCTGTTATCTGCTGTTTTACAATCTCTACAGCTTCATTGATGTTTCTTGTATCCAATCTATATCGTCTGATTAGCCGATCTATGATTTTGTTGTTTTTAAGCCGTTGCTCATGCATGTTCTTTAAGTTACTAGCATCTGCCCTTAATTTTTTGATTTTTTGTTCTAAACGGATTTTCCACTTTGGCTTTGATGCTTTTTCTGTTGTGTGACTAGGTACTTTGATTTTAATGCCTAGTTCATTAGTGACTATTACAGCTGCGCTGTACATTAACTGGTTTGTTTCCAAGATGGATCCCGGTTCAATTGTTGAAAACACTGCATTAACCATTTTCATGATAGGGGCCAAAATTTTCTTAGGCACAGTTTTTAGTGATGGTAAACGTTGCCTTTCCTCATTAAGCAGAAAATGCTCCATGATCTTATCCTTCAATTCTTTTTGTTTTTGAGTTAGTTCATCAGTTGGTTCAGTGATAACTGGTTCTAGTGGGGGTGATGTTATTTCCTCCCCGAGAGCTTCTTCTGGGAGTTCTACTATAATGTCTTTAGTTGTGTCTTGAGTATCAGTTATTTCCGCATGTGATATTGTTTTTTGGGTTTTGCAATTTGCCTGAATTTCCTCATGTTCAACTTCACTAAACACTTTATTCCGTATAATAAATCGCCTTTGATCTGCTAGTCGTTGTTCACTAACATTTGAATCTGGATATTGTTGTTTCCATAATTCATACATTCGCTTTAAATAGCCTCTTTTTTCTGGCTCTGAGTTGTAGTAACAGGCCATTATGGCACGGTTTTCATCTGCACTATATTTTTGTCGTTTTGTTGGCTGGTCCACTTGTAGCCCACTTGTCGACGGATGTCCAGGGACCCCAACATCCGCCGCGGCCCTTGTTAACCCGCGCGACGACCGATGCGGTATGGAATTCTTATTTGTTTTTTTCACCATATTGTATGGGTTGGCCGGGGTTTTTTTACGGGACCAGATGCCAACCTGACCCCAACCCTCCTCCTTTCTCATCCGGGCTTGGGACCGGCAACGGCGGAGTTATTATTATTATTATTATTATTATTATTATTATAGACTGATTATAAATTGCAGCACAATTCAGTAGCACAAATGATCCATTGGAATTTGTGCAAAAATTATAATATTAAAACAGCAACAAACTGGTGGAAACATCAGCCTGAAAAAGTCACCGAAAATCAGATGGTCAAGATCTTGTGGGATTTCCGTATACAGACGGACAAAATACTGGCACATAATACACCAGACATCACATTGGTTGAGAAAAATAAGGTCACAATCATAGACATCGCAATACCAGGTGATAGCAGGGTCGCAGAGAAGGAACATGAAAAAAATCGCAAAATACCAGGACTTAAATATCGAAATTCAACGACTATGGCACAAACCAGCAGTGGTAATTCCAGTGGTAATTGGCACACTGGGTGCTATTCCAAAAGCACTGAAATTACATTTAAAACAGTTAAAAATTGACAAAATCACCATCAGTCAAATGCAAAAAGCCGCACTGCTTGGATCTGCACGCATATTACGAAAATACGTTACGACGTCCTAGGCCCCTGGGTGGAGCCCAACTAGTAACCAATGCCAAATCCGGCGAAACAACTGGAAACAACGAGGAATTTTCCAGGGTGATTCACTTTCACCTCTTCTCTTCATCATCGCAATGATCCCACTATCAGTAATCTTTAAAAAAATGAAATTAGGCTACCAAACAAGCTGAAAAAAATTTCGCATTTACTATATATGGATGATTTGAAACTCTATGGAAAATCAGAAATAGAAATCCAATCATTGACAAACACAGTCCGAGTATTCAGCACCGATATTTCAATGCAGTTTGGCATGGAAAAATGTGCCACTGTATCCATAAAAAGGGGCAAAATCACTGCATGTGAGGGAATTGAAATGCCCAATAGCCAATTAATTAAATGCAAAGAAAATGAAGCCTACAAATACTTAGGCATTCTGCAGTTGGATAACATCAAGCATGGAGAAGTAAAAACTATTGTCAGGCGAGAGTACACCAACAGAGTTAGGAAAATTTTGAAATCTAAATTGAATGGTGGAAACACAATCAAGGCCATAAATACCTGGGCAATACCAGTTATAAGATACACAGCTGGTATAGTTAACTGGACACAAGCTGATTTGGACCATTTGGACCGAAAAACCAGGAAACTAATGATAATGCACTACAGTTTACATCCACGTGTTGATACTGATAGCCTATATCTGCCCCGAAAATCAGGTGGCAGAGGATTATTACAAGTGAAGCAAACAGTTGAAGAAGAAAAACATGCACTGGCTGATTATTTAAAAGAAAGTCAAGAACATCTATTAATCAAAGTAAAGAACAAAAATCTACTGAAGGCCCAACAGACAAAACAAGAATACAGAAAAGATGTGATAAAATCAAGAATGGAGAGTTGGCAGAACAAAGCACTGCATGGCCAATTTCTGGAAAAAATAAAAGATAAAGTGGACAGTGAACAAACTTGGTTATGGTTAACAACAGGTACATTAAAGAAAGAAATAGAGTCACTAATCCTGGCTGCGCAAGAACAAGCTATCCGCACAAATGCCATTAAGGCCAAAATCGAAAAATCCTCTGATGATGCCAAATGCAGACTCTGCAAAGAAGTTGATGAAACTGTTGATCACATACTCAGCTGCTGTAAAAAAATCGCGCAGACTGATTATAAATTGCGGCACAATTCAGTAGCACAAATGATCCATTGGAATTTGTGCAAAAATTATAATATCAAAACAGTAACAAACTGGTGGGAACATCAGCCTGAAAAAGTCACCGAAAATCAGATGGTCAAGATCTTGTGGGATTTCCGTATACAAACCAACAAAATACTGGCGCATAATAAACCAGACATCACACTGGTTGAGAAAAATAAGGTCACAATCATAGACATCGCAATACCAGGTGATAGCAGGGTCGCCGAGAAGGAACATGAAAAAATTGCAAGATACCAGGACTTAAATATCGAAATTCAATGAGTATGGCACAAACCAGCAGTGATAATTCCAGTGGTAATTGGCACACTGGGTGCTATTCCAAAAGCACTGAAATTACATTTAAAACAGTTAAAAATTGACAAAATCACCATCAGTCAACTGCAAAAAGCCGCACTGCTTGGATCTGCACGCATATTACGAAAATACGTTACGACGTCCTAGGCCCCTGGGTGGGGCCCGACTAGTAACCAATGCCAAATCCGGCAAAACAACTGGCCGCTGTGATACAATTGTATAATAATAATAATGTGGTACCCTACTTGGAACAGCTTATATTATTATTATTATTCCTTCTTGTGGCTTACTTCTCCTTTCTTTGGATGGCATGCTGCCATGCCCATAAAGACTAGGGAGACCAATGTCTGGTCCAATGTGATTTTTCTTCTCCTTTGGATGAAACTTTATCCAATAGCCTTGGGTTTAGTCTTGGACTATCCTTGTTTCTTTAACCATGCATTGAATTAACTTTCTTTTCTAACATCACTCCTATTTCTGCCATAATCCTTGCTTAACTTTTTTAAGATATCCATTAAAATCCAGGCATTTAGAATAAAAATACTGAACATCTCTTCTAACATTTCAAAGTGTCTTTTTCCAAATCTGACCCGCATCTCAACAAAGCTTAGTAGACATAATATTCTTTGATTGTTTTCCAGACAAAACAGTTGGTGTGTTCCACCTGCAATCTCCTATAGGAAAGTACAGATTTACCTATGAAGATGCTGAAGCCTCGTGTGCAGTTGAGAGAGCTACCTTGGCCACTCTTCAGCAGCTGTCTGCTGCTCAGCAGGTAACAAGGCAACACAGTGATATCAATTCATTAGTATCTCAGGCTTTGGTCTGTGCTAAGAGTCACCCAAGATGTCCTTTCCTGGTTGAACTTTGTCTCCTTTGTCTAAAGAAGCTTTAAAACTCCCGTTGGATCAGTGGTGGGTTTCCATTTTTTTTTACTACTGGTTCGCTTGTGCATGCGCGTAGAAGTGTCCAGGTGATTGGGTGAAGCCTCCCACCACTACTGCTACAGGTTCGCCTGATCCAGGCTGAACTGGGAGCAACCCACCTCTGCATTGGATCCCACTGAATCCTCACTTTTTCATTTGCTTCACATTGAAATAACAAATTCAAACAAGTAATCCTTCAAGAGATGTCATCCAATTCTTTCTTTAAACAAAAAAGTGAATGACTCAATGTGACTGTATTTGTTTTTGTACCATGAGATGCTGGCAGCTGCATTTGGCACATGGGCACTAGAAAAATGATATGCAGAGAAAATGAAACGAAATGAAAGCTGCTTCCTTCAAGTTAGACAGCCCATTAAGAAAGCTTAAGGTTATTATTGTACAAGGTTTAATCTTATTATTGTACAAGACAATCTTGTCAAGATAGGAATAGTTAGAAATATTCGTTGAAATATATCGGAGTATTGAAATAGCAACATAGCAGTTAGCAATAGCAATAGTAATAGCACTTAGATTTATATACCGCTTCACAGTGCTTTTACAGCCCTCTCTAAGGGGTTTAAAGAGTCAGCCTATTGCCCCCAACAATTTGAGTCCTCATTTTACCCATCTCGGAAGGATGGAAGGCTGAGTCAACCTTGAGCTTGGTGAGATTTGAACTGCCAAATTGCAGACAGCTGGTAGTCAGCAGAAGTAGCCTGCAGTACTGCATTCTAACCATTGCACCACCATGGCTCAAACATGTTTCAAATGTTTTGAAAAGTCTGTCTTTCTGTTTTTCTAGATGGGGTTCCACCTCTGTATAGTAGGTTGGCTTTTTAACCATACAGCCGGTTACCCAACAGTATACCCAAGTCAGAACTGTGGTACTCATCATGTGGGCATTGTAAACTATGGCTATCGAAACAACGTCAGTGAAAAGTGGGATGCCTACTGCTATCAAATTCAAGGTGAGAAAATATATCAGCTTATAAGTGTCATATCATTTATGCCTTCCCCCTGCATAAGAACTCTTACAAAATCTTAAACTTTGTCTCCATTGCAAATGCCGCCAAATGTTGTTTCTTTTTCAGAAGTACAGTGCAATTGTAGGGATGGGTACATTGGAGATGGCTATTCCTGCACAGGCAGCCTTTTGGATGTGCTGGCTCAACAGGCAAACTTTTCAGTCTTCTATTCAGTAAGTTTTAGTAGTACCTTCATCCTGTAGTCTTGTTGCTATGGATATATTTGTGAATGACCATGAAACACAAGCAGTAATTATGAAGATATGGTATCTTTAAAAAAATCACTAGTGATAATTATTCCTTCCTTCAAACCTGGTTCAGATACATCTATATTTCACACGCTGTTATGACAAATACCGCTAAGTGCTCTGAATTTAGGGTAAAAGGTTTAGAAACTTTGGAGAAAAAATATTTATTCATATCAAAAATTACTAATGTGTAAGTTGATGTTCACTCAATGTTGACTGCTTTCCAAATCTTTTTGAATTTGAATTCAAAAAGTACTGTAGTCTTCACAGACTGAATCTGGGTTAGGCTTTCAATATGTTATTTCTAGACTTACATGTTCTTGCTACATATTGATTTTAAAATGTATGTGAACTGCAGCTTAAACGTGTTGTGTTTCTTTGCTGCTGGGCCGGCGCAGTGGTTAGAATGCAGTATTGCAGGCTACTTCTGCTGACTGCTGACTGCCAGCAGTTTGGCAGTTCGATTCTCACCAAGCTCAAATTTGATTCAGCCTTCCATCCTTTTGAGGTCGGTTAAATGAGAATCCAAATTGCTGGGGGCAATATGCTGACTCTGTAAACTACTTAGAGAGGGCTGTAAGGCACTGTAAAGACGTATATAAAACTAAGTGCTATTGCTATTGCTACTTCCTCCAGCTTGCCTTAGACTGATCTATACCACTCATGCATTTTTTTGCAGGAGAAAGTTTGAAATGTATGGTGTTTTCTTAAGGGTGGGAGAAACATAACTTGTTCTTAATAAAACTAATTTATGCAACTTTCTGAATGCTCCACAATAGTGTCTCATTATTCAGATCAAATACCAGAATTAATGAAACTATATTCAACTATTCCTTAAAGGATCTGTCACCTGTCTTTTATTTCTTTAAAGGGAAAAGATAAGCTACATTGAAAAACAAGTGGGAAATTAAAATTAAATTTTGATCTGCCAAATTGCTGTTATCCACCTACTTTTACCCAGGGACAGGGTATTGTTTTGCAAATGTCCCACAGTTTAGGAGGGGAGGGAAATTCAAATTTGCTATTTCCTTTAGGTGCTGCTTAGAAGTGGTCCCTTTGATATATTTGAGTTGAACATAGTAATACTCCTGGTTAATCATGTTTTCCTTCCTCTTTTTCAGATAATTCTGGATTTTGCTAATACCACTCAAGAAGGAGTAGATTTTTTAAATTTCCTTTCTGAGGACATCGCTTATAAAACTCTTTTTGTACCCTTGAACTCTGGCTTTGGCGATAATACAGTAAGGATCACAAAATGGACAGTGGTGATGTGGTCTTAGTTGGAAGGGGGAATAATTTTGTGCCATCTTAAAAACAACAACAAAAACAAATAATCAAAAATAAATTGAGTCAAGTTAATATCTTTGATGTACAGCCTATGAGTTCCATGCAGATAAACTATCTGCCTTTGATTGGGCCTTATTTTCTAGTAAATCTATTAGTTGTAGCATAGCAGTAAATTCAGATTCTTTTAAAGCAAGTGCAGAAGAAGTTAATGAATAAATATATATTCCATTTCCTTATGAAATCCTGGTATTTTAGCTTTGTGATAGGATAGCAACTGGAAGAATTCTTATAATTTTCTCCAAATTTTTAAGTGCTTTGGTACTTTGGGAGGGCAAGGGCAGCTAAACTATGGGAGGGTTATTCATAGTAGGTTAAACTATCCCAATGTGAATTTTCAATGCAATTGTAATTAGTGTTTTAGTAAAAGCAGTGAGTTTAGATAACCATACAGCACTCATACTTGCATTGTTTAAATGTGAATGGCTTCATCAGCAAAGAACACTGCGTAATATTATCAAACATAATCCTAATAGAACTCCAGATTATCTTCTGAATTGTCTGCCTTAAATCAAACAACCTTTAGTAATCAACAAAAGGGCAGGAAGAGTGTCTTAAAGGTTTTGTTTACATTTTCTGATTACTAAAATTGACTCCCAATGAGAAAAAGGAGAGAAATTCTCATAATATGCCAGTGCAAGGATATCCTGCATTAGAAGGACTGGAAACAGAATAGCTTTGCTGGCTGGTGAATTCTGGGAGTTGAAGTCCGGCAGGCTTAAAGTTGCCAAGGTTGGAGACCCCTGGTGTAGATATACACTTATGTACTTTATGGGCTTTACTTGAATAAAAAGTAATATGCTCAGCCTTGAAAACAAAGCAAAATTAGAGGAGCTTTCTGTTTTAACTACCAATGAAACATTTGCTCTCACTTTCTCTTTACTTTGAAAAATTGATGTTTCTTTTTACTATATGTTGTACAGTGGAAGTTGCCATTTTTTCCTATAAGTTGGTGGGTAACCTTATTAGGTCCTTCTTATGGTCCTTTCATTTTTGATGGGCCTACAAGTTTACAATCATATGTCAACAACCAATGCTGACCTTCAAAAGTTGTGGGTGCTTCATCACTGGAAGCTTTCAAGAACAGACTGGACAACCATCTGTCGGAAATGGTATAGAGTCTTCTGCTTAAGCAGGGGGTTGGACTAGATGACCTACAGGGTACCTCTTTATTTAATCAATGTAATGAATGGATCCACTGTAACTACAGGGCCCAGCACTTTCTTTTGCCCCTTTGACATCAATGTGTGCAGGCTAAAGGCATGTACAGTACAATGGAACCACTGTTAAGGTATAGAGGACTGAATAAAGGCTACAGCCATTCAAAAACAGGGAAGTCCAGTTGACTTCTGAAAAAGTACATTCAAGTAGGTGCCATACAAATAATATAGTGCAATACCATATTGTATATCTATGCAATTGGCTTTCTTTCCATCAGTAAAATAACTTTTGTTTGAGCTGTATCTTTTGTTTGTTTTCCTAGTCTTTATCACTGAAGGATGTAAAACTTCATGCATCACTGCGTGACGTTATCCTCTCAAGCTTCAATCTCACAGCTGGTACAATAATACCTTCCCAAGCAGGATACAATCTTTCCATTGCAGAATCATTGAGCCATACTTTTCTCATTGTAAGTACCAATTCTCTTTACACAGCCACTTAGCCATGAACCCCTCTGCCTGATCTTTTTGGACAATGTTGAAACATTGGTGGATTTAAGCCTTGAACTTTTTAAAGTTTTCACAGCTCATTTGCAGTGAATGATAAACTAAAAATCTTTGGTTCACTTTTATTGCACCAGGTTTCTGAAGCGATTAACAATACAGTGATTGTTGAATGGGATATTGCGGCCTCCAATGGGATTATTCATGCTATTCAGAGCCCTTTGAAGGTACCTCTGCAGTATAACCAGGTTAGTTACCAGTTCCTTTTTTAGAGAAACAAGAAAATGTTTTGCATTTCTCCCTTCCCTGTTTTATGAATTAAGATCTAAAATAGTATTCTACAAGTGCATGTATTTATTTATATCCTACCTTTATTTATTTATTTTCTTACAAACAACTCAAAGCAGTGAACATATCCAACACATTTTCCTTCTCCCGTTTTCCCCACAACAACCCTGTGAAATGGGTTTGGGCTGAGACAGAGTGGCCGGCCCAAAGTCACCCAGCTGGCTTTCATGGCTAACTCACAATCAGGACTTGAACTCACAACCTCCTGCCTTAACCATTAGAACAATCAAAACTATTTTAAAATGGTAGCTCTCACAAGATTTGAGCATTTTCATCCCATTTTTCGTCAAACTCCCATGTAATCTTGGGAAATATTGTAAACGTGTGGGTTGTTGTTGTGAGGGAATTGACACGCAGGAGCCATGTGCAAGACAGATCTTTATTATAACACAGGTGACAAGCGATTCAAATGTTCCCTGCAACTGCCAGGGTATTTATACTAGCACTCAGACCAACTGTCAAAACGACCAACCAATCAGGTCGCAGCTAGTTGTTGAGTCCTGATGTGGGAATAACACAGGAGCCATGGATAGCCAGTAAGATGTTTATTAGCACCAGATGACAAGCGATTCAAAGATTTCCCTTCAACTGTCAGTGTATTTATACTCGAGCCCAAAGCAACTGTCAAGCCCAACTGTCACGAGGCCAGCCAATCAGAGGCTGTGCCTTGACCAACCAATTAGAACGCAACACAGGTTGTTGCTGGGTTATAACACTCCTTCCCCCCAGTTATTTGTATAATAACCATTCAATTGTACATTATACATTTGCCCTTCTGTGTTGTACAATTCATTCACATTTTTGTCTTCCTGTTTTACCATTTGCAATTGTGTTCTCTCCTTCCCCCCAGTCAACCTGATAACTGTAACCACTTGTAACCACTTTAATGTAATGCTTAACTTTGTAACAGAAGTAGAAATTTAGCAACTCTGTCCAGGAACATTCTGGGACTAGTAGCTTCAATTAGTTTAGTAAAATTCTTTCAGTTTATTTTTTTCTATTTTCCTTACCCCCCAGTGCCTATTCACATTTTATTTCTTTATTTACATTTTTTTTCTATTTTTCCCTCACAACTATTTTTCCCTCACATTCCTGCGCATGCCCAATGAATTCCCCAGTCCAGGCTCGTTGAAGGCCTCGAGCAGTGTGGGAAGCAGGTTTGTATCTTAGGAGACAGGCAGGACAGGAGAGTAGGCCCTGCTAGAAACGAAACGGAGCGGAGGCAGGAGGTGAGTTCGATGGCGCGGAGGGCGAGCCGGCAGCGTGGTCCTGGAGAACGGAGGCCGGTGATTAGTCCGAGCTCGGCTCTCGGCTTCTGCAGCAAGTAGAGGCAGCTTCCCTGGAGGTTGACAGGCTGTCTTCTCGGGTAAAGAGGCAGGCAGGCGTTGCAGGCCGGCAGAGTGGACAGACGGATCCGTGAGGCGCACGGACAACCCAATGACCTCGGGCCCAGACAGTTGACTAGAAACTGGTTTAGCTGGGCGCATGCTGGCCTCGGGTCCCAGCGGTCCTTCACGTGCTGTGCTCCGCGGGTACAATGCTCGTCCTTGCGCACTGGCAAGTTGGCTGAAACGGGCGGTGGCCACAGCTGCTGCTGCTGGAAGGTAGCCTTGGGTAGCCTCTGAATCTCTGCTAGGCAGAGGTGGCTGCGACTGGCTGTTTTTCTTGATCCAGGCCCTGTGGGAATCGCAAATCCCATCCTCGTCGCCAGTTGTTGTAAATGTGTGGGTTGTTGTTGTGAGGGAATTGACACGCAGGAGCCATGTGCAAGACAGATCTTTATTATAACACAGGTGACAAGCGATTCAAACGTTCCCTGCAACTGTCAGGGTATTTATACTAGCACTCAGACCAACTGTCAAAACGACCAACCAATCAGGTCGCAGCTGGTATTTGCATATTGAATATGCAACAGGAAACTTCACAAGAATTGGTAATATCATACTATTTAACCATGTCTCTAACCAGATTTCTGATGCCCAAAAGAGACGAACTCCAGATGAATCTTTCACTTTGCTTTTTCACTCTAGCCAATGCAAAACATTAGCAGAGTAAACAAAACAATAAAAAGTGAAATCAGATTACTTTATGTGTATCTTTTTAAATGCAGTTGTACATAAAACCAAAGTGCAAATTACACAAATATCACAAGAAACCCAGCTTTTATTTTGCTTTGTCTTTAAAAAAAAAAAAAAAAACCTTAGCTATAATATTAAGGATGTTTGAAAAAAATATATTTACATTTAAACAAAACCAGCAGAGTCCTCTTTTTAATAGATTGTTCCTTGCAGATGTTTTGCTATTCTGAACCACACTGGAATTTAATTTGGGGGTCCAAAATGTCATGAAACAGTAATAAGTTATCATTAAGATGTGACTTGAAAATAACATTGCTTTTTACAGGTTTTGACTACTGTGAAACCATCTGCTGCTCTGACAATTGGCATAAGCACCGTTTTTGCTATAATTCTGCTCTGTACAACTATCGCTGGATTATCCTATTTCTGCCTCAAAAGGAGAAACCAACTGATCAACTTTCGCTATTTTAGGGTAGGTAAATCCATGCCTCAGCTTTGCTTGTAACTTAAAAAAAAATTAAAAATAATAATTTTGTATTCTTTCAACAGAACTTGGGTAGAAAGAATTCTGTAATTTTTTTTTGTAATTTCATTAGTGGTTGTAGAACCTCATCCAAATCAAACGGCACCATTTAATTTTTATTGTTATAACAGCCTTCTCCAGCCATGTCTGCCAGTTCTGTTGGGCTATAACTAAGTCCTTCCCAACATTAGCAAAAATGAAAGAGTATTAGTATATTAGTATACAACATCTCAAATTAGCTTTAAACTTCCTTGGCTAAATCACTTTGTCTTAGCTCTCTATTCAGGTTTGCTAAAATATGCCGATTCCTTATTACTGTATAGTTTGAAGAACAAAGTCATACTTAATCTGTTTACTTATAGGCTGAGCTAGATGATGATGAACCTTCCTGGCAAGGAAGGAGCCCACACTTAGTATCCATTCCAAATCCTATTTATGGAGCAGATATCTCGATCTATGAGCCATTTGAGGTAAGACAACTAAAACACGAATGTTGACTATTTTCAGATACCAACCCATAATTCAATTGTTATCTACATTGCAACCAAAGCTAGGGATAGCCAAATTGTTCCCATACATGGCACACTCTGTGCAGAAAATGACTACTTTTGAAGGATTCCTTTGTGCAGCCAAATCCACGGTCTCTATCTTCAGCATACTGAGTGGGTGTCACATATTTTAGATGGAATCTTGCTGCAGATGGGAAAAAATGTATTTGAACATGCCATTCCACTTTAGTTCCTCTGACTGTAACCAGAACATATAAAATGTGTTATCTTTTGAATGCACCTATGAAATCCAATATACTGATAACTGGAGGAACTGGTCATATTCTGTTCTTGGTTTTACTTGCCTGAACTTATGAACTTAGATGATTTATTTAAATTTATATGCCACCTATCTCCATGTTACAGATTAACTGACCATTTTTGTATCTTTGTTTCAGGAGTCTCTCCACAAAGAAGATTTTGTTGATACTGAAGACATTCTTGGAGAATAATAATATGCTGTAATACAAACCAGGATACAAAAATTCCAGAAATTTTGAAGAAACATTTCACATACCTCAATTCTATTCCTTTTAAAGATTATGGGAAGGAATTATGATCGAAAGAGCTATCGGCATTTACAATCCCATAAATGATTTCCATTTTTTTTTGTTTAGAATCCACTCCCTCATGTTGCATTGCCTTTTTTTAGAGACCTACAGTAATAAGTTCTGAGTGTAACTGTAATATGAATGGAAAGAACTTGAAGATGTATGTAGCATGCACAGAATTCTTTGGATCATGTCCATGAAGCTTCAATTATCTACTTAAGAATGACTCATGAATGTGTCTGGCAAATGGATACTGTGAGAACCCTGTCTGGGCCAATGAAATTTCAGTTCAGATTTAATGAATGAACAAATTAACTTTGAAACTGCACTACTGACCTTACCGGTAAACTGTAGACAGCACATATTTGTAAACATTCTGAATGTTAATGCACTGTAAAGCAATTATTAACATTTTTTACTACTAGGTAAGCATGACTACATCAACATGCTACCAGTAAAGATGCCAATTATCTCTCTTTGCCTTATAATTAGTATTGTTTCTTTCTCTCTTCCCATGAAGAAAACGGAAATATATTAATTGTAAGACTATTCCACAATGAAACAATGTATTATTTTTGTAAAAAATAAATGGTGTTATGCCTAGTAACGAAGCACATCGATATCTCACCCTCGCAACAACAAATATTGTCATTCCAATATCATGTATTTGAACATTCCATTTAGATCAAGTATGGGAAATTATCCTTACACACACAATTCTGGAAAAGATAAACACAATATTTTATTCTGTGGACAGACACAGGAATCAGAATTAACCATTGTACCCAATTTTGGAAAAACATCAAATTATTTTCCATGTTTTTAATCGCCTATTTCTAAACTATCTAGCTTTTGCTGATCAGCCTACCTTGAAAAGTAACAGACACTGTCTTTACCAAACAGAGTTTAGGAAGTTCATTGGTATTTTAATGATTTCATATTTAGAAGATAAACCAATTAGGCCTCATCGGTATTTAAAAATGGCAGCTGCCTAGCTCAAGCTACAATACTGCACCATGGTATCCCTACTTTCATCTACCCTGATGCCTCTTTCATGATGCAACTTCTACCTTTTGCTCTCAGTGTTCTTTTAGAGGCAAAATATGGATGTAAGAGTAGTTCATCAATAAAACATTTCCTATGGATTGGAAAAGCTAAGACACGGCCTCAGAGAGAGAAGGAAGGAACAAGTATCTCCAGAGAAAAGTTCCATAATTGCAACCCTAATGATGGCAACATCCATGATCTTTCCTACTATAACAATTTTCTATAGAACAGACACAATTACAGAAAATCATCATATACATTCCTATTTTCCATACGTAACTATGGCAAGTTAGCTTATGTGCACAGTGAGTCTTTCTCCTGAAGTGGCAGTACAAAGTGCAGAAGTCCTAACTTGGATAGGGTGTTAATTTTCCCCAAGTCTTCAAGTTGGTTTGAGGGGTGGATAGAAAAGAAATATCAACTAGCCAACAGCATTCTTAGCAATTTGTCAGTCTTAATATGATCCATATGCTCTAAGACGCTACAATCTTAAGCATCACAGTGTTTTTTTTAAATTGGGTAGGAGGTAACTTATATGATAATGCTTCAAAAGTTTGAAAAGTAGGCACTTTTTGAAAAACTTTTTTAAAAATTCTGTGGAGTACAGTATACAACATCCAATTTCCAATTTGTAATCATCTTGCATCTAGCATCCAGAAGACCACCCAATGTGACCCTAACATGAAATCACAAACTACAAACATAGTAACTACTCAAAGATTTCTTTGGTTCAGTATCTTGTTGGAATATTCAAGCGTTCTTCCATTCTTTGAAAGCCAATGCCTTGAAAACCATCTTTAGTAAGAATTTAATAGTTCTAATAATCTAAGTAGCCTCAGTCAATCATTATTTCATTTATAGATATAACTTGAATTATAGCAGCATTTCAGAACCTAACAGGTAAAACCCAACACATAAGTTTGACCTTAATATACCCAGTTTCCTAAATCCAGCCTTAAATAAGAGCTTCCAATTCAAGGACATTTCATTCCCAATATGTATCTCTTATATCTGACTCTGATACAGCAATGGCCCTGACTGGCAATACATGATCAAATGCAGAACAAATAAGAATCCCGCAACACTTACATCTAATCTAAGACATAAGCCTTCTCTAAGGCTTTTTAAAAAAGAGCATCTCTGAATTAAGTTTAAAAGGTCGTGGTAAGTCCCTGCAAATTCTGAAACACAAAACAATTTGGTTTTGATGATTCACCATTCCTAAGAGACCACTATTTTTATACTACATAAGCTTCTGACTTGTTTTCTGATGATTGTTTTAGCTCTTGCTGATATGTGGGCTGTTAGTGATAGAATAGAGGAAAAATCCTTTCCATTATAGTTGGGTAATGACTCTAGCAATCACTATTTTAATCTTTTATTATCCTAGTTATGCATACAATATCTAGAGGACAGGTTAATCTACACATCTATTTATGCTTAGATGTCTAAAAATTCTTATAGATTCAGTAAGTAAATTAGCATTTTATAAAATAGGTTACTCAATTTAAGATAATTTATTCACCTACTGTTACGAAAACCTGCTTTTTTGTATGTTAACTAGGGGTGCTTTAATATATAAATATACATCATCTGATAAACTCAGCATCAGGTGATGGCTTGAATGTGTAAATGAGCATTACATACTTAATATCACATTAACTGATGTTATCAAATAGTGAATCTAAGTGAGGTCACTTCACACATGAATGAATGAATGTGGTGTAATGGCATATCTGGTTTATACAGACCTGTACTATACTCAATTCGTTAGAAATACATCAGTTAGTATCTTCAAATTTGTAACTGAATGCGAACTGATTGACGAACTGAATAGGAACTATTTAAATTTCTATTATTTCATATATTGTATATGTGATGTTAGCAAGGATTCATGTGGAAGTTAAATTTTGAATATGTTGTTCTAAAGTGGAAATAGATTTGTAATCTCTATAGCCAGAATCACTACAACCTGACCAACATGTCTAACCCTTCTGAGCACACAAAGACAGCTGTGACTAAATTACAGATGCCAAATTTAAAACTTATTCTTAGAAAATAATCAAGCATGGTTAACATATTTTACCACCAGGATTTCAGATGTAAAATTTGTGTCACCTTTCTATTCATTTATCTCAGGTATCTTTCTATTGCTCAGAACAGAGGCACAACAATGATCAAAAAGTAGCAGCACTCCCCTGAAAGTAATCTAAGATTCTACTATGCAGGTCATAATCCCTTTTATCGAATGTGCACCATTTCTTCTAAGAATGGAGTCTTCATGCAACCTGTGCAGAGCTGATCCATCCAAAGAGGAGCTTCATGCTGTAGAGGCGTTCGGCGAGGATAAAATGTAAAATTCACATCATAGTTCAGTAGGCAACTAATGGATGCCATGTAAATATCAGAAAAACGAATCAGTCTTCGAGAAAAGTAGGTTGGGTTGTGGAAGGTTCGAAAAATGCTACCGAACTGGGGGTTAAACAGGTTCTTTGCAAGTGACCTGAAAGGAAAGAAGTGGGTATAATAGAATTAGATAGAGAACCTTGGAGAGGAATAGAAAAGAATATAGAAAATGTACTGATATTACAGAAGCATTCCATAATGAGCCACCTTATCCTGCTACCTCCAGAAGAGAAAGAATGTGTACCATAAAAGTTGGTCTCTAGCTTTGGTTGAATAATCAGCTAGTTCCATCCCAATTGTGCATTTTTTCTCTTTCTGACTATCTTAGAAAATGGTTTGTTTCTTCTTTAGAGCACAAGAAACAAAAAAAAAAAAAATAGGACAAAATCAGGAGATATGGTGAGCTTTTAAAAAGTGAAGCATAAAGAAATTCAAAAATTTTAATATGATTCCGGAAAAAAAAGTGAGCCACGAGGAAAAGTAAAATCAAAGAAATAAAAAAACAAATCTTTATCAAAGCCAAAAATGAGAAATCCAGAAGTTCCAAACCTGCAAATTCTTTATCTTTCCAGAACATAAACTGTTTCACAATATAAAAATATTTTACAATTAAAAAGTTGTAACACTATGTTACTTAAAACAGAACATTAGGCTTGCAATTTGTAAAGCATATAGTTTAAACCATTCCTAGAATATTTCACAAATAAAAGAACATGTCATTATCAAGATAGCTCACCTAATCTCCTGTCGCTCTTTCATCCACTCCAAAAGCACTTGCTTTGATTCTGCATCTTGATACATCTAAAATAAAAGAAGAAAATTAAAGCAAAAGACCAATGACTGAACAATGCTGTTTCTAAAGATAAGGTTTCTAAAAGAAAGAAAAAAACTCACATATTCCAATATTTGCAGAAAACATTTCAGAATACAACACAATCAAGAAAGCCTATCTAAGAACTGCGCTTAATCTAATTGAAGGAAATGACAACTATGCAGTAATGCCCATGTACTACTTAATCTAGCTCAGTCTATTTTACCTGCATTCTCTCCAGAAGTCCTGTAAGAGCTTGCTGCCAGGTCAAAGAGTGCATATATTGTTCTGTATTGATGATTCGTATTTCTGTTTCTAATTCTGGAACTATGGCACCTGTCCTCCAACCGTGACGTAGCATGAGGTCCTTAAACAGAAGACGAGAAAGACAGTGGAGTGACTTACTGACTTAAGATCCTGTGAGTCAGCCTTATAGAAAAAGCCTTCAGTAGCTCACTTATATAGCTTCCTTTTGCATAATGAGGCACATCAATAGCAATAGCAGTTAGACTTATATACCGCTTCATAGGGCTTTCAGCCCTCTTTAAGCAGTTTACAAAGTCAGCATATTGCCCCCACAGTCTGGGTCCTCATTTCACCCACCTCGGAAGGATGGAAGGCTGAGTCCACCTTGAGCCGGTGAGATTTGAACCGCTGAACTGCAGATAGCAGTCAGCTGAAGTGGCCTGCAGTACTGCACCCTAACCACTGAGCCATCTCGGATCATAAAGGGCGGGGGACACATTTTTCATCCAGTTTACAAAAATAGCCCTGTCTGCTTATTTGAAGCATTTATTTCTTGTCCAATGCAATCAGAAAGATACCTATTTATAAATCTATACATAAACCTCTGGGTTTTCCCTAAGTTACTAGCCTTGTTAAGTATGATAATCGTATGGCAATTTTGGATTTTGAACCTGGAATGACCCTCCAGGATAGGAATGCATTGGCCCCACTTCTAAAAAAAACAAAAACCTAAAACAATCTGTTCAAGAATTGCAAAATGAGTTGCCTCCTCCTTTTTCATTTTTACATTTTAATAAAGAGAAAAACCCCTAATAATGCAGAATGTTTAAAAACCAATATTCCTTGAGAACTCCTTTAAGATTTTGAGTACTTAACAGTAAAAAAATATATGGCTAAAGGGTGGTTTTAGCTTAATAGTATTAACAGACTGTTCTGTAAAAATGCCTGATGTTGCTGTACTGTTTCTAAAACAGCATCAAAAGGAAATTAATTAACCAGGCACAATAACAGCACACATTTGCAGAAAAGTTGCCTGCACTTAAACAGATATTGTCTAAATCAATATTTCAAGTGGTTGACATCCCAAGCCTGTTTTCTTTGTTGTGTGATTAGCAAAAAATATCCAAATGAAATATCAAAGTGGTTTTCATAAAACACAATACATGTCTAAAATTATGACACCAGATATCTAACAAAGAAGCCAATGTTATCATTGAATAAAAATTAAATAAAGCAGTACTCTGAAGAGATTTCATAATAGTGGCATACATCCCAATAAGGGTGTGCAGATAGCTATGGAAGCCACCCACATGACACAAACACAGCAACCTGAAGTGTCACGCAAAGGCTGGAGCCCTTCATATCTATGTATATGATCTGTATGGTTCAGCGATGTGCAAGCTCACAAAAGATCAAGAGTTACTGAATCCAGTGGAACTCATTTCTGATTGAACAAGCCCAACTATGGGCATCACATAGAAAGTGATCCCTGAAGCACAGATCCACCCTCCCTTCAGTTTGAAAAGATACTGTATCTTCAAAACTGTGAATCTTTAGTTTCAAAATTTATGGTGAACTGCTGGTGCACATGGCTTCTTCCATGTTTCTTTTTTTAGCTGTAGCATCCTTCATTTTCATGTCCCCACCCTACCTCCCCAAACTAAATCTGACAATAAAGAATGCTGTGGCATTGCTGTCATAAGAGATGAGAGCTGGACATCACAACAAAATATTTCATTTCTACATTGTGTGCTGAAATTTCTATAAATCAACATTCCATTTACATATGAGGATGAATCTTGATGGAGAATTAATTGGGACAGAAATGTTTGTCTTCTCAGATAAAATAGATGATAGATAGATAGATGATAGATAGATAGATAGATAGATAGATAGATAGATAGATAGATAGATAGATAGATAGATAGATAGACAGACAGACAGACAGACAGACAGATAGATAGATGGGCAATAGAGATATAGATAGAAAGAGAAAAAGAAAGAAAGATATAGATAGTAGATAGATAGATAGATAGATAGATAGATAGATAGATAGATAGATAGATAGATAGACAGATATAGATAGAAAGATACAGAGATACAGATAGATAGATATATAGATAGAGATAGATAGAGAAATAGAAAGATAGTTATATATATCGATATATATATCGAGATAGACAGAGAGAGAGAAAGAGAGAAAGAGAGAGAGAGATCACACAATTTTGATTTTAAAATAAGAAAACTGTTACAAACAGGTTAAGGAATTATTATTTTTAAAAAATATGTTATTATACATAGGTGCTTAGGATGGAAAAGTATTCAAAAGAATACAACCTAGAGAAATAAAACTTTTAAACTCTATTTTGGTTTTTAAAACTTGGTTAAAACGGAACTGTGTAATACAATTTAACGGGTTATGGATACTGCAAAATGACAAGCTCTAAGATCTGGATATTTTCCATTCTATATCTTGATAAACAACACTGATTAATCCAATAAGCACAAAACAAACCCTTTGTGTCTCCGTAGCAGACACAGAACATTAAGTGACACTGACGTCGGCTGATTTAAAAAAAAGGTTTTGCAGAACTTACTGCAAGGTCACTGTACAAATGGTCACCAAAATAAAGGACCTTGGACCCACGCCAGCCTGTTAGCCGCAGAAAATCAAACAGATTGCCCTGAAATGTAGAAAAAAGAAAGAAAGTGAGAATAAACCGAATATCCAGTTCCTTTAAAGCAAAGGAAAACATTGCATGCTTGGCTTGAAAAGGTCAAGAAAATACATCCCTTAGCACTTTGATTTTTCTACAGAGCAAAGGAAAAACATTTCTTCATCATGGGCTGCTTATTTAAAAATGGCTAGAGATAGAGGCTTAAGGAGTTCTCACGGGAACTTGAATCAAATGAGAGAAAATGGGAATTCCTTAAAACCAAGTTTATAATCCTATCATTTGTATAAATGATTACTGTATTTTTTTTCTTTACACAATCAGAAAAACACACACTACTAGATGTCTAAAACAATTTATTGCAGCTCTAATGGGAAAACTTTAAATCCCCCCCCAAAAAATAATGTTGTAAATTAAGCCACTGCTTCGGTAAATAAACTGAAAAACCGTGATAGTTTGTTACCTACCGAATTTGTGCTGAAATATTATTTTAAACTTGATATCCCGAATCTAGGTCCTATTGCAATATTTCATGCCTCAAAGCAAGGGTTTTCAAAGCAAGATATACATTTGTTTTGGTAAGGATTGCTGCAGACCCGTTATTTCATAGGTCAACCTTTCTATGAACAATTTAGTCTCCCTCTACTAGGTATTAAAAATGGGAAACCAAGTCAAGTTTTCTCTTTTATTATTATTGACATAACACATTCAACGTAAGTCTGAAACCATCATGGTCATGCTTGAAGCTCTCTGTCTCTGTTTAACTCTCTAATCAAAAGACATTTTTGTGCTTGATACAAAACAAAGGACCATTATGCCAATTTCAGTGGAAATGTTAACCGGACGTAACTATCAATTACCTACGGTCTCAGTGATCTGAAAATGCTAATTTGTTGACTTCCACATTACAGTCTCTTATACAGGAACAAAAATAAAGATACAGGCCAAAATAATTTCAAAAACTGAAAATTATCTGCTCATGTATAAGCTCGCATATGGTATGAATCCATAAAGTAGTTTCTAGTTTCCCAGCCTCATTCCCAGAGGGTTCCCATTTGCAAATACGTCATTTCTTCATATTTTGCCTTTATTATACGTATATCTGAATAATGTCACAGTCATTGGCCTGGATCCCATACGAGATTCCCATGGAAAGGAGGTCTTATTCCAGTTATGGAAGGCTTCTGATTCAATGAGATTCCACTAACAGAAGGCAAAGAAGGCAACCTTTGTTAATTAAACCTCTCTGAATCCTATGCTGTGCAAAACTGACTTCAAAGTTGATGACTCGCTACAAGAGTCAAAGAGATGTCTAAAATGGAAATCCTGTTGATGGAAAATTCTGAGCATGTCTCAATGAATGTGAGTGATTCTTGCTCGCTGAATAAAAGCAAGATTCAAACCCCTGTTCAATTAGCATGAAATCACTGTGTTCCAAATTATATGGCTTCAGCAATAAAATGTTCCCAGGGTTTGGTTTAAATTAGCATTCCAGTTCAAAATAAGTCCTGAAGTTCTGAAAGTGTATTACTAACAAATTTTCATTATCATCTTCCAAATAATAACAATCTTCTCACCACTTTTCAGGATTATATTAATTCCCAGGAGAAAGAAAATAGGAAACTGACTATTGAATCTACAAAGAAAATATAAAACAGTTTCTTTTTGAGGGAAAACAATGGAGACAGAATAATCTTAAAATAACAGGTGTGGATATGAATTGGAAAAACAGTTAATTGTCCAGCACAGACCACACATTATTTAACTTTTGCCATATCAATATCTCAATTGTTCAATTTTAATATCGGGAGATGCTAACAATTTAAAAGAAAGAACACATGGAATAGAACAGAACATTAAGTTATTAGAAAGGAAAGTAACAAAAATTATTTTTCATGGTTATCATTATATTTGAAACTAACTCCAGAAAGTCAGCATTATTAAATATCCCATGAAGTAAAGACAAATCGTTAGGTAATTTTACCTGTTTATAGATTTTCCCCTTTTCCAGTTTGTTAATTTTGTCCCAGTGAAGAGAACCTTCTTCGTCCATTTTTCTGAAAGGTCTTCAAAAAGGCAAAACATTGACGTTATAGGCTTTACTACAAAAATGCTACAAGAAAAGTTTTTAAACTGCAAATGAAAAGAATTTCAAGTAGATTGCTTTAGCTACTAAAATTAATACATAAATAACAAGTAATACATCGATGAAATAAAATAGAAAGGCTTGCACAGGCAGTCCTCAACTTACAACAGTTCATTTAGTGACTGTTGAAAGTTACAGCAGCACTGACAAATGTGACATATGACCATTTTTCACACTTACGACCATTGCAGCATCCCCATGGTCACATGATTAAAATTCAGATGCTTGGCAAGTGGTTCATATTTATGACCGTTGTAGTGTCCCAGGGTCGTGTGATCAGCTTTTGCGACCTTCTGACAAGCAAAGTCCATGGGGAATCCAGACTCACTTAACAACCATGTTACTAACTTAACAACTGCAGTGATTCACTTAACAACTCTGGCAAGAAAAGTCATGAAGTGGGGCAAACCCACTTAACAAATTTTGGGCTCAATTTTAGTCGTGACTCAAGGACTACCTGCACTGAGATCATCATGTAAACCAAATTTACTGAAAAAATGTGTTAAATAAAGCAAATTAGGAAAGCTGAGGCCCATGCATATATTGTTATCTTACCCCCATATTCTAACTTCTGGAGCTTGTCACAAACCAATATTTCACAGAGACTTTAAGATGTGTGGCCTCCAACTTCCAGATTTCATTTTAAAGCTGATGGGATCAAGAAACACTGCCCTAACTTGTACTGTGAATGTTGATTTCCAACTATTTTAAAACAGGAAACCCACAAACAGGGTAAGCCTAAACCTAAATTGTTACCTAGAAGAAGAAACAACTTTACCACCCAGAATTCAGGAAAAACAAAAATAACCCGAAAGAAACCTAAGAACACCAGCTCTGGTGATATAATAAAGAGTTTTACCCAGTGTATGTTTTCATCTCATTGCTGCAAACTTTCAATTTTACAAGTGATTAAATATGACCCCGGGACACAAAAGACAGTCTACTCCTAGTTTAATTAATGTCATAATATACATGAAATTTCACAAAATGAATTTTGAGAGTCATGTATAAAACAAGGTACTTTAAACATTTTGGAAATAGATCAAACTCAAAACAATTCTTGTGCTCAAAATAGCAGTTCCACACTCAAAGCAAGACTTTGTGAAATTTCACATTTCAGACACTACATACTTGACACTGCACTACATGCATGCACACATGCACACTCACTCACATTCATATACACACACACCCAAAAGAAAGAATATGCAGACACATAAATGAATGACAAACAGAATAGCTTGAATTTTCTCTAATTTCTTTTGCTCAGTGTCTATCCTTATACAGGGTAATGAAGCCTCAACATCAGTTGTACGGTAGTCTTGAGGTGAAGACACTCGCCTCCCACTCATAAGGTTGAGAGTTCAATCTTAGGCAGCAGCAGATGTTTCTCTATCAGGGTGCAAAAAAAAAATATCTGCTGGGAACTCTGTGTAGGCATTAGGAAAGGCATGTGGCCAGTAAATGCTCAGCTCCACTTAGTCGTCCTGACTTCACCCCAAAGCAAAGGATTAAAGTGTCATTTAAAAAATCATATGCTTACACACAATCTGGAAGACAGTTTTAGAAGTGTGACCTAATCTGGCAAGACTTTTAATTGTACATAATAACTTGGCATCTACTCCTTAAAATTGTTTCACTTGCAAAATTAATTTCTCTCTCCCACAATATGGTGCTAGGATAATATTCATGGCATGGCACCATGATATGATGAAATTCTCAGTCATATAGAAATAAATAGATAGATAGATAGATAGATAGATAGATAGATAGATAGATAGATAGATAGATAGATAGATAGATGATAGATAGATAGATAGATAGATAGATAGAGATAGATAGATAGAGATAGAGATAGAGATAGAGATAGAGATGATAGATAGATAGATAGATAGATAGATAGTTAGTTAGTTAGTTAGTTAGTTAGTTAGTTAGTGGGCAAACTTAGCACTTTATTAAGTTTGTTTCTCCGTGTGTTGCGTATATATACATGTCTCCATAGATGCATGTAATACAACCAATATACTTACTTTCGCTTATCAGTAAAGAAACTGGGCTTATCTGCTTGCACAATGACCATGTCAAAAAGGTCCTGCCAGTTTTTGCCAACCATGTATTTCATCCCTTTGTCGCTATAGGCAAATAGGGGGAAAATGTAAGTAACTCCAGTGCTTCCCTTTCTTAAGCAAAATAGTAGCTACTCTCAAGAGTTCCTTCATACAGTATTTCTGATTATATGTCATTTAGTACACAAAGCAAGGAGCACAGTTCCTAACTAACTTTGTTAGCTGGTAAGAATATGTGGCTTTTCATCAACTTGGGGATTAGTGGAGAATGGCATCTTGGCCCCAGTGTAAAGCTTAACTTTATAAGCATTTGGAAGGCCTTGTTCCCAGAAGTTTCTTAGGCAAAGTTCAACGCCTCCTCCGTTTTCTGGGATTAGAAAATGAGTTACCACTAGTGGATTTGACCTATGCAGCCAGAATTTGCTATCAGCCCCGCTGTATATAATGGCCATCAACAACACTGAGACTCTCATAGGGATTACTTAAAGCAATTTGTAGGATTATAGACAACTAAGGAATGCAGGCACTGAACAAATACAGCCTTTGATTTGATGCATGTTTGGAGTTGTTGTCCTACCATCAGATAAAATAAAGAATGGTTTTTATGTCTCTAAACACTCCCATAACATTTACTAAGAACAACATTGTTTTATATTTCTCATTTTTTTACAACTGTTCCAAAACCTCTAAGAATGTGAGGCGATATCATCTTATGAGAAGTAGGATATTGGGTATTCCAGAATATTAGGGACATAACAATAATATTATAGACAAAATAATAGCTCTTTCCAGTTTTTTTTTAATATGAAACTTTAATTAAAGAGAGGGAAGGCTAACTGAGATATGAAAAACACATAGAGACCTAACATTATAGCACAGTATGGCCTTAGTATGCTACAATGTTGAATCTTTGGGAAGTAAAGGATTCAACTTTATCATTTTTTAAAGTACCGTACATCTTTACAATTGTGAGAATTAAATTTTGAGTCAGGCTTGTATGAGAATGTGTAAAAATATTAACAGGTCACCAAACCGTATGATGCTATTAAGATAAGCTATTTTTATTGAATATTTTCAGTCCTCATATTTCTCTCTTAATGTCTGCACATGACTGAGAATTTTATCAAGATGAATGCATGCAAGTTAATACTTACACAAAACTAAAAGGACTGTTTGTGATGAGAAAGAGTTTTTTATTGTTGTTAACCAGCCTATTTAAGACAGCGTATGTTTCATCTCCATGAAGAATATATTTCTCTGCAAGAAACAGGTGAAGCTAAGCATAGTATAAACATTTGTATATTACAATGGTGAAAGATACAATTTAGTTGCATTTCACCTGGTGATAATGAAATAATTCATCTACAGAAAGTATGGGAGATCTCCAAAGAAGGAAGGCCCTCAACCCCCACCCCCCAATCTCTGCTCTTAACTCACATTTCTTTTGCCAAGCAGAAAGTGACAATTAGATGATGTAAAATAATTGTGGGCAGCGTAAGAATGAAATTTCAGGAATTGACATCTCAGATGCTAAAATATTGCATGTGGGATGAGGCAATCCATCTCTTGAACTAGATTTGATTGCTCACATCTGTTCTGAACCACAGGAAGGGATCCATTGGGTGCAGGGCCTTTCTAATCTTCAATGTCTACACCAATTATGGTTAAAAACATTACTCACATAGCAATAGCACTTAGAATTATATACTGCTTTACAGTGCTTTACAGCCCTCTAAGTGTTTTACATAATCAGCATATTGCTCCCAACTACTTGGGTCCTCATTTTACCCACCTCGGAAGGAGGGAAGGCTGAGTCAACCTTGAGCCTGGTGAGATTTGAATTTCCAAATTGCAGGCAGCCAGCAGGCAGCAGAGGTAGTCTGCAGTACTGCAATTTAACCACTGCACCACTATGGCTCATAACGTAGTTATTGGATGAAAACGTTTTATACATAGATTGCAATGTACAGTAATTCTGTGAGGGAGAAAAGAAATTGCTTCTTTCTCTCACTTACCTAACTCTTTCTGTAAAGACATTAACAAATCAAATAATTACGTAGAAACATCTTTGTGAGCATGGATACAAATGCTAATAAGTATACACAAGGTGAAGAAAAGAAGAGGTTTGTTGTTTTGATTCTACCTCTTGGTGGAATACAGATCTGTATTGATTAGCCGCAAGATAATATACCTAAAATTTCACTACCCTGATCTAAAACCATTATGTATGGTACTCATTAATATTCACAATTAAAAGATAGGCCTTCACTGACCCATGTCCTTTTCAATCCATTTGTACATCATTCCTTTCACATGGACATCTTTAATGGCATCCTAAAATTGGAAAGAGAAATTAGGTGTTGGTTTCCTTGGTGTTGTGTGTTGTTACAAAGCTACCAAAAAGACCAGTCCAAACAATATTTATTAGGCTCATGTGATTAAAATGCTGGGTTCATGATCAGCAAGTCTGTGTTTGAGGCCCGAGTCCCACTTGTGATGGGGTTAGGTTTCATCATTCACCCAGTACTTGCAAGCACAAGTAGATAGATAGATACCACTTAAGTGGACACATTAATGGGGACATGAAAGGGGTACCCAACTGGGCATCCTCCAGGAACAGTGAGGTCACCAGCTAATCCTTTCAACACAGAAAGCACCTTGATGTTTCTGACATGAATTCGAACAAACAATATTAATTCATTATTATTTTTTCATCTTTTATGTTCTAGAAGAATTATACTTACACTTATGTCCTTGAAAAGATGAACTTGGTCATACTCAATATTACGAGTCATGAAATAGTCAGTCACTGATGAAAGTAGGGTCATTTCAGGAAGAGAGAAAATGTCCATAAATTGTTTAATCGATGGACCCTACTTAGAAAAACAAAATATTATTACTATTTAAAAAAACCAGATGTTGAATTGTGGGGTAGACAACAAAACTTGATGTTGTTAAAGATAACTGTTCTCCCTTGTAAAATTAATGTATAAATACCACATTGGTTTTTTTTACAGCAGAGCAAAAGATATTCTTTGCTTTGTTGTTTGTTCAGAATCAGCCCCAGCAGCATTCCATTCATAAATAAGAATTTAAATAAGCTATGCTTATGAAATCCTCATAAAATTAGATAACCGAAGAATGAGGTATTTTTGAATATACAATACTGGAAACTTGACACACGTTTTTCTATTAGAAACATAAGATACTTTCAAAACTATTTTTTCTTTCAGCAAAACTCAGGCCTGATTTAAAGAATATGTGATTTCTGTTTGCTTTAAACTGTTATTTCATCTTTTTATATTGGGGAATAATTATAAATAGTCAAACTGCATACATGAATAGCTTAAAAAAGAAACTATATTAAGTTCCATGAATTAATTGCCCAGAAAGCTCATTCATTAAAGGTTTAGAAGATTAAACTATGTTCCCTGTCATTAAACTCCAAACTCCAAAGCTAATTTTGGATCCATAAAATTTTTGGTTATTAGATTATTTGTACTGCTTTTTGCATCTGTTCTCACAACAAATAATTTTAATACCATAGTATGCATGTCTAATATATTATAACCCTTTCTGAAGTAAATTAGCCAATAACTATGAAACAGTATAATATTATACATATCCAGAAAACTCTTTACTAAATTGTAAAAAATCTTTAAATGCCTACAATGTTAGTTCCCAGCCTTCTTACTTAGAGTTGAAAGCTTAAAATAATTATAATACAAAAAAGCATCTTCCCAGGACTTATACTTTTGATTATTGAAAATAATTTTAAATGATCTTAGAACTAGCATTGCCCAAGAAATGAAAAACACATTTGGATTGGAATGCAGAAAAAAATCAGCACCTTCAAAATATTCCACCAACCTTTCCTGCTGGCTATTTTCCAATGGAACAAAAAATAGCTCAACTTTTCCATGTTTCAGTGGAACAAAACTTAAAACATGTTGAGCTCTGGCCTGAGAACAAATGAGAATTTGGAAAAAAAAATACCTTGCACTTTATTTTTCACCTTACAAGAACAGGTGAGGTAATTTGTTCCTTCTGACTTCTATCAGCTAGTAACCAACAGAAATAATGACCAATGGAGTTTAAAAAATATTTTTAAACATTAAAATATAAAGCATTTTAAAATCTAAATGGTAAAATCTAAATTAGAATATAAAGCATTTGAAACAGCAACTAGTTAGTTAGAAATGATATAAGAATCCAGAATTCTCTGAATTTTCCAGAGTCTATTCAAATAAATCCTGAGTCACTGTTTAGCTGGGTGAGCGAAACTACTAGACAAATGCCACAAAGCAACTAGATAATTTTTTTGGGTACATAGTAGGATGAAACTAAATGATTGTTCTGTCAACTGAGAGCAAATTCCTTCTTATGTCCTCTGTGATTTAAATCCCAGGCTTCTTTTTCCTGCCTTTCCCAGGCTTAACAGATATCCTGCTTTATGTTTCTCAGGCTAAGCTGCTAATATAACCAACATGCTTGCTTTGGGAAACTCTAGCTCTCTACTTCATTCCCACATTGGGTCAGCACATTAACAAGACAAAAGAATTAATGCCATCACTGTTATATTTTTTTCCCTAAGCCAAAAGGCGCTGCTAATTGAGAAAATAAACATACCAGTCAGCCAGTCACATTCCTATAGTTTTAATCTTGAGACAGTAATTGCAAGCGTTCTGAACTCAGAATAAACTTGGCATTTTCAAAAATGTCAGTTTCTTGTTTTATGACTGTTTACTGGGTTGCTTCCTTCCCCCAGTCCAAAACCTTTTCTGCCTCACCAATCCATTCTGCAGGATCGCTCATATTGAATTTGCATAAATGCACAAATTACTAATACAGTGATTTGCTTAGTTAGATGAGCTTTGAAGAGCCAAGGTGGTGCAGTGGGTCACGTGCAGTACTGCAGCCACTTCAGCTGACTGTTATCTGCAGTTCAGTGGTTCAAATTTCACCGGCTCAAGGTTGACTCAGCCTTCTATCCTTCCGAGGTGGGTAAAATGAGGACCCAGACTGTGAGGGCGATATGCTGACTCTGTAAACCGCTTAGAGAGGGCTGAAAGCCCTATGAAGTGGTACATAAGTCTAACTGCTATTGCTATTGCTTTGTGGGGGAGGAGGTATATGCACATTTTTACAATCACCAGTCACTTGGTTTGCTGTGTTTTGAAATGTTTGTAACTTTGTTCCTGAGCTTTGTGCAATGATTGCTCTTTACCTTTCATTTATGTGGCCGATGTCTACCTGATTCATTTAATTCATTTAATAATTGAATAAATATGAATTAATGAAGCATTTAATATTAAATGCTTTAATGTTTCTAACTATTGTTTTTGTGATGTTGTAAGCCACCAGAGTCATTTAACAGTGAGATGGCAGCATATAAATTTAATAAATAAATAAAATTCTGGTTTTTCCCACTTGTAATGACAGCCAAATGTTAGTTACATTGACAACCATATATCCATATTGCTGATAGCTATCAAACCTGGCTTGACTTATTATGATTGTCTGTAAATCCCTGAATTTATCTTTGGCCAAAAGAAAACAGGGAGATAAGAAAGCTGTGGGCTTCATGTAAAAATAAATTAACCAACAAAATGTTACCTTCCAGCTCCCACCCATTATTCTTTTTACAAAGTACATCCATACAAAACATCATACCATCCTATGATTTATATACTTTATAACCCACAATTTAACATTCTGTAATGATAAAATATTTGAGCAAGCAAATATTAAAAATACTTTTTAACAAAGCTTTTGTCATGTAATCACCTTGCCTCTTTCATGGTGTTTTACATGAACACTTCAGATTATTGTCTTGCATTTGAACATTTCCATATTGTTTCTATTATACATAGTCCTCACCATACAGCTATTCATTTAGTGACTGTTTGAATTACAACACCACTGAAAAAGTGACTTATGACCTTTTTTCACACTTATGACCATTGCAGCATCCTATGGTGATGTGATCAAAATTTAGATGCTTGGCAACTGGCATATATTTATGATGGCTGCAGTGTCTTGGGATTATGTGATCGCTTTTGCAACCTTCTGATAAACAAATGGAGAAGTGAGATTCATTTAAGAACTGTGTTACTAACTTAACTGCAGTGATTCACTTAACAACTATGGCTAGAATGGCCATGAAATACTTGGTAAACTAGAAAAATGTGAGATAGACAGCATCACCACCAGATGGATTTGTAGCTGGCTGACAAACTGTACTCAAAGAGGAGTCTTTAATGGTATTACATCTATATGGAGGGAAGTAAACAGCGGGGTACCACAAGGTTCTGTCTTATGTGCTGTATCCCCCAATAAATGACTTAGACGAGGGAATAGAAAGGGGAACTCATCAAATTTGCAGATGACAATAAGTGGACCATAATAGCCAACACCCCAGAAGACAAGCTCAGTATCCAAAAAGATCTTGATGGGCTTGAACACTGTGTCCTATCTAACAACATGAAATTTAATGTGGATAAAAGCAAGGTTTTACACTTATGCAGGAAAAAAACCAGAGGTACAAGTGCAGATTAGGTGTAATCTGGCTCAAAAACAGAAATTTTGAGGGTTAGGGATAGGGTTAGGGTTAGCCAGCAGTGTGTGGCAGCAGCCGAAAAAGCTAATACAATCCTTGGTTGTACAAATAGAGTCATAGAAACAAAATCACATGAAGTATTAGTATCGCTTTATAAATCTTTAATAAGACCACATGTGGAATACTGCGTCCAGTTTTAATCACTTTTTAAAAAAAGATGTTGAGACTTTGGAAAAATTGCAAAGAAGAGCAACTAAGATAATTAAGAACCTGGAGACAATAACATATGAAGAACAGTTGCAGGAATTGGGTATGGCCAGTCCAGAAAAAAGAAGGACTAGGTTTGACATGATAGCAGTATTCCAGTATTTGAGGGGCTGCCACAAAGAAGAGGGGATCAACTTATTTTCCAAAGCACCAGAAGACAAGACAAGAAATAATGGATGGAAACTAATCAAGGACAGAAGCAACCTGGAATTAAGGAGAAAGTTGCTAACAGTGAGAACAATTAACCAGTGAAACCTCTTGCCTTCAGAAGTTGTAGGTGCTTCATCACTGGAGATTTTTAAGAAAAGAATGGACAGCCACCTGTCTGAAATGGTATAGGATCTCCTGCTTGTGCAGAGGGTGGGACTAGAAGACCTTCAAGGACCCTTTCAGATCTATTCTGATTGATTGATTAAAAATGAGGTAAAATTCACTTAACAATTGTCTTACTTTTAACAGAAATTTTGGCTCAATTGTGATTATGTTGAGGATTATCTGTATTTTATCTAGTCTCCTTTTTTTCCAGGAAGGAGGAAGGGGTGGGGAGGGAGGCTGTACAATATATCATAGGCTTTCTGTTCAGAAGCACTTTTCTTGAATTAAACAATAAAAGCTGTGGCTCTTTAAACTGTATCTCTTTGTGTATACAGAATATCGCATACACAATGCAACCCCAAACTTGGCAACTCAGAATGCTATTTATAAAGGGTGGATCCAGTTAAAATACAGAGAAATTCTGATGATATTGGGTGATTTCCAAGTTCAGGTTCATAGACCAAATGATCACATATGCCTAAAGATAGTCCAAGGACAACAAGAGTATATGTTATTTTATTAAACAGCAAGAAATTAAAAAGTAACCCATTAGTCCAATGTTACACATTTGAACAAAACACAAAAAACAAGGAGCCAGTGAAAGAGTTAACTGAATTATTTTGGATGTATATGTTGTAAAAAAATTTGTAAAAAAACTTCTTGTATTATGTTAAATTAAAACTGATATTATATAAAAAGGGAAAAAAAGATATCCCATGTAGAGGAGATAACCACATTACTTTGCCATTGACAATAAATTCTACTTTTTCAACCCACAGTAGAACAAGGCAGATAAATAAAACTGTTATTATTACTTTTTCCCCATTATTGAATAATGCCATCACTCATGAACCTAAAGAATAAAACTGAAAAAAATGATGTACGTGAAGCTGTGCATAGTAGCACAGCTGGCTTCTCTGCTTTTATAAATCTTCAATGGAAGAAACAATACAAAAAATTAATCCTAGATGAAATGCTTGAAAGCCACAATGGCAGCAGAACATTTATTTGGGTATTGGATAATCATGATCATGTTCAAAGGGATTAACAAAACACAAAAACATGATCTTTTAGGTCAGATTTTTCATATTTACAGTGAAGCAACAATTATCTTTGGTGAGCCTGGATTATTTAAGAAATCCCCCCCCCCCACTTTACTGAGGTTTGTGTTACAAAATAGAAAATACTCACTGTAGTCAATACATGACCATTATTGATGTACCTTTGTACAAACTGTGGGTAACTAAGAACCATTGTTTACTCTAGAAAGAAATCAACAGATCAATACATTAACTTGGTGGATTTTTTTTTAAAAAAAATCAGTTAAATGTATTTGTAACTACTACTGTTGGTACTGCTTTTCCCAATACTAGGAAGATATCATGAAAAAAAATCCTATTGAATTTAAGATCTGGTAAGATGATCTGATTAAATTTTCAGCATTTAATTCATTTAAATCTAATAAATTCTCAGTAAAGTGGATTTACTTTACCTTGCCATAAAAATCACTCATCTGGTATAATGGGATATGCTGGGTTCCACCATACATTTCAATAACTTCTTCATCAGGTACTGGGTTTAGCCCCCTAAAAACCAATTGCAATAATTCAGTCAAGAAAATATTAAAACTAAACTCATATTATTATAAAATCTTTAGGGGGGGTTGCTTTTTAAGAGATTTGTATTATGCCACACAAAAGCATCTCAAAAAGGCATTGCCAAGAAAACCTGCATGCTCACGAAATCCCAGGATGCTGAGTTTGACTCAGACAACAAATTATCTTTATGGGCACTAAATCTGAAGAGAAGTGGATTGACATAATTTGGCTCTTATCCAGGTATTAATGAAGACTAGTGGCAAACATCTTGTTTAAAATTCATTACGTGAAGTGACTTCCTAATATTATTAATGTTAATTGAACTCAAGTTTCTGAAGACAAGGAAACAGACAATATAAGAGAGCCAGGAATTTAAATATTCCATGATAAGAAAAGTTGCCTATAGGGAAAATATACAAAGAACTACATAGGGCTGTAAGAGAAGAGAGGATTTGATTTTTCTCCACTGAGTTAATTTTTAACCAAAGCAGAAAAGCAGATTAATAGAGCACCATTTAGTTGAAGAAGCAGAAGAGTATTACTCAAATGCAGCTGCATTAGCAAATATTGCTTCCTTAAATCATGGATTTTTATTTCTCCTTTGTTCAAAGTTAGCCTAATTAGTATTTCTTAAACTTTTTTCTTTTCCCATTTTTAAAACGTCATGGTGGATCCCAAGAGGTTTTTTTTTATATAATCAATATTTAAAGTATTAAAAATTAAAGAGCCGAGGTGGCGCAGTGGTTAGGGTGCAGTACTGCAGGCCACTTTAGCTGACTGTGATCTGCAGTTCAGCAGTTCAAATCTCACCGGCTCAAGGTCGACTCAGCCTTCCATCCTTCCGAGGTGGGTGAAATGAGGACCCGGATTGTTGGGGGCAAGTTGCTGACTCAATTTGCTAAAAAATTTGTAAACCGCTTAGAGAGGGCTGAAAGCCCTATGAAGCGGTATATAAGTCTAATAAGTAAATAAATAAAATGAGCTCATATGCTGTCATATCGCTTCTGCCATACCGCTTCTTCTCATTATTGTTTGCAGGGATTTCAATATTGTATTAATTTTTAATATAGGCTGGAAAATAATTTTGATTTCGCGGATCTCTTGGAGTGTGATGGCATACAGCCAGGGGTCCTAGGACCACATTTTAAGAAAGACCGATCTAGACCTTGTCAATCATCTGCTATTCATAGCATTTCCAAAGTAAAAGCTAACATGGATTGCAATGCTATAAGCAGATTTATTTTTTCAAATTATTATGCATTCCGCGGCAACATTATAAAAGCAAGGTAACATTCACTTTGAAGCTCAATGGTTTATATTTTTGATAGAACCCTTGATTTTTTTAAGACAGCCCAGCTGCTGCAGTGGTTTAAGTAAAGGCATTGGAATAGGAGCAGGGAGACCTAGGCTGTACCCCTTCCTTAAGCATGGAAGCTGCTGGATAACTCCAGGCCAGTCTCTCTCTGTCTCAGCCTTAGACTAGCAAATCAAACTGAATCTTAAACAAGGTACTAGCAAATTACTTCTGAAAAAGGTTGCCAAGAAAACTGCACAGCTTATACTTGTCATCATCAGGAGTCATGTTTGACTCAAAGAATCATAACAAACACAATGTTTTATTTCCTATGCAAACTGAATTGTTATATGATAGCAATTAATCTCCTCATATTTGTAGCTAAATTTGTTCCGATATGCCCAAAATTGTAGTCATCGATTCTTTAATTTGGCACAGTACAGTTTCCTCTGCAGCTGATTTCAGAAAGACTTCCCAGGACACTCAGTCTTCAGCAACTCAAAACATTTCTCTGGAGTGAGTAAAAAGTCCTGTGTCATCACCCCGTGACCCATATTTGCTTCTGATTTCTATGTTAAATGTTGCATAAAGAACAGCTGCTTCTTTGAAGGTCAACAGCTCCAGAAAATGCATATAATTTTGCTAAACTCACTGATAGGCAGTGCCCAATTGAACATAGTGGAAAGCATCAATCTTCATCAGAAGACTCTAAAAGAAAGGTAGACATTTATTGGGTAAATATTTCATACTTTTACCTTGAAGAATTTAATGTTACAAGAAGAACAATGAAAACTATTCTTCACGAGGCAACAAATTTAAAGCTACATTGGCAGATACAAATATGGTGTAGAACAGTGTTTCTCAACCTTGGCAACTTGAAGATGTCCGGACCTCAACTCCCAGAATTCCCCAGCCAGCATTCGCTGGCTGGGGAATTCTGGGAGTTGAAGTCCAGACATCTTCAATTTGCTAAGGTTGAGAAACACTGGTGTAGAGTATATGATGTTGGAACCCCTTGGGATTTTATGTTTTGTTTTGTTTATGTCTGTGCAGTGTGTCACACACTACTTCTACTTCCACTGAAGAAAGAAAGGGACAGAATGATTTTTTTTCAGACAGAAGCACCACACTTACTATTTTTGTAGAGAAGGGCACTTTCTAACCCATCAATATGCAACCTTGCATAATTTCAGGGATCAGTTTTATTTCTGCAGTAAGACAAATTGGGATTCTCACAGGTGTTATACTGAACTCCTACTATTTTATCTGATCTCTGCTTATCATTTGAAGAGTTGCCAGATGAGAGCATCAACTGTTGTGACTTCTTCCCAGAGCAGTGCTTAAATTTTTAGCTCACCACATCCTATCCTGCTTCTAACTTTCAGGAAAATGTTTTTTTTTTAAATGCTGCACAGCCAGCAAAGATTAAAGATGTGTTAGTGCTGTAATTATTCCCTACTGCAGCCAAAAATAATGCTGGCAGAAGGACAAAATAAGATGATATAAAGTACCCTAACTTTGTTTACAGAGATCATTGCAATTGTGCCTGCAAAATGTTGAAAAAAAAGTTTTCCTAACATCCTTCCCATATTTTTCAAGCAACTTTGGACCTTATTAGAATCAAGTTCCTCTTTCTTTTTGAAAAAAAAAAACCCACATGCCAATGTAGTTGCAAAATTTAGAAACTCTTAAGCAAGAATATTCCACCGCAGACTTTATTGCATAGCATTAACTGATTTTTAGATTGTTATACTATGGAACTATGGAGAAAGAAGTCCTTTATAGGTAGCCCAAGGATTACGATAATTTGTTCAATTATGTACTGGCACTGAACAAAGGAAACTTATGACTGACCTATAAAGCTGTGGCCATTGCAGTGATCCTTGTAATCACAAATTAGGCTTTGGGTTCTTGGTAACTGATTCACAATTATAATGTTGCGGTTACCTCTGATTGGGATGGAAATTCTGGTCCGACATTATTGTTATAATACAAGGATGACTGTTTCCCTGTGTATATATGTAATATGTAAACCCATATGCATACATACACCATTATTAATTCATTTCTCCAAGAATAAAGCTGTAACTTCACAAACTAACCAGATACGTCAATGTTTCCAGTTTCCATATTGACTCAAATGATGTTATTAAATACTGTGAAAGACTAATTGAAAACAAATTCACTTCATAACTCACCTTGTGCACGTCATAATGAAGCCCTCTGATGGCAAAACCGGGAATGTACTCATATTTCCTGAGTCCCTCTGGGTACTACAAAATATTTTATTAGAAAGAATGAGTAATAGTCTTCCAAACGGGGGATACATGTTATATTTTTCTTATTTAAAAACTGGTAGAAATCTTGACAACTGCTAAAGTGGATACATAGATTATAGTTGTATGGCAATGGATACATAGAATATATAATTTTAGAACAGGATTATAATCAGCCATAAAACTCATTGGACAACTGCAGAAGGAGAAGTGAGAAAAAGTATAGCGGAGATGGAGAAACCTGGTATTTTTTTAACATGCCTTAAGAGTACAAATGTGAGCTTTCCTCTGAGGGGTGATTTTATTTATCTTTGACACAAACATGTATCTGTCATATTCTTTGTCAGACATATTGTACATCATTATCTTATGTATGAAAATAGGGTATTTAAGCCATTCATAATTGGAACTGATTGAAATGGCATATACCAGTGATGGCAAACCTTTTTCGCCTTGGGTGCCAAAAGCACGCGCACACATGCGCTATTGAATGTGCTCGCATACCTACTCCCATAATTTAATGCCACCCCACACCATGCCCCCTGCATATGCACTACTGACACCCTCCTGCTGCCCCGCACATGTGTGCACAGATTTTTTGGAGTCTGGGGAGGGCAAAAATAGCCTACCCTGCCCCCCCCCCCCGAGGCCCTCTGGAAGCTGGAAACGGCCCATTTTCTGACTTCCGGTAGGTTCATTCTTTTACCCAGGATCCAGAGGTTTTCTAGGAGCCTGGATAACAGAAAAACGACCTCCCCCACCCCCTGGAGGCCCTCTGGAAGATGGAAACAGTCCATTTTCTGACTTCCATGGGCCCGGTAGGTCCATTTTTCACCACTTCCACCCCATACTGCCCCAATATATAACAGATCAAGCATCACACAAGAAATGATGATGATAATTGCAAACTTACCTTATACTGTTCAATTAGGATATCTCTGGCAGCGTTGAATATCATTGAATGTAGTAAGTTTGAATATTGTGCCAACGTATAATCATAATCAAAGCCATAGATCTCAACATCTCCCAAGCTAATCTCATTATTTGCATAGATAGCTGCAGGGTTAAGAAGATTGCAAACTCCTGGTGGAAGCAGATCTGGAAAAAGACAATAAAAATACAAGCACTTATTTGAGCCAAAATTGCACAGAATAGGAATACTATTCATGTTTAAAAAAGTGGGGGATGGGAATAGGATGGGGTTAAATATTCCTCTTTTTTCCATTATAACTGGGTATTCAAGAGCATTGACATTTGGCTGTCTGATTCAGCCAACTGTATTTGCCCTTTCACAATGTTTGTTTTTTCCCAAAATTATGAAAGCAGATTCAGCACGGAGAAAAAAAGTCATGTCTGGGTATTTTTGATGCTGGAAATAGTCTTTATAGACATTATCATTTAAAATTATTGCCTGTTTTATTCATCACCCACATTAAAACTTCTGATTTCCAGTTAATCTAATCCTTATTCTCTAGGGTACCAGAAGGTAGAACAAGAAATAATGGGTGGAAGGTTGTCAAAGAGAGATACAACCTGGAAGTAAGGAAAAAAATTCAGACAGCAAAAGCAAAAAATCAATGGAATAGCTTGACTCCTGGGATTGTGGGTGCTGCATCACTGAAGATTTTCAAAAATAGACTGGACAATCACTTGACTGGGATGATATAAGACTCCTGTCTTGAGCAGGGATTTGGTTTAGAAGAGTGCTGAAGTCCCTTCCAGCCTTATGATTCTATGATCACTAACTGCATGTTCAGTAAGTTAACTATATTTGTGCCCCTGTAGCAGTGTTGGGTTCCTACTGGTTTGGACCAGTTCGGCTGAACTGGTAGTTGCTTAGCGGCCTGGATCACTGGAACCGGCAGTGACCCAGGCCTGCCACTCCCTGAACCAGTTCTTCTGGCAGCACCATAGGCAGCTCCATCTTGTTTTTTGCTTCTGCACATGCGCAGAGCAATTTTTGTTGTACTGTGTGGCTGCTAGAACCCACCACTGCCCTGTAGCTATATATAGATTCTAATTACCAGTCACTGTTTTGAGATGGGCAGCTATATAAATTGTTTATATAAATTAGAACCTTATGTTTGCATTGTTAACTTGCAGGTTTTTACACATATAGAGATTAACCCTGTAAAGCTAAATTAAGGTTATGGGTGTTATGATGTAGACGCAGCCTAGCCTTTCCTATTTGAGAGAATAGGAATATCAGGTAAACTGAATTCTTCACTGTTGCTACTTGAATACTGATATATAGGACTCTAGAATTGCTTTATAGTAAATGGGAAATGTTTTCCTTGTTACAGGTTTTATCTGGAATTATGTAACTGTTATATTTGCACTTCTGCACTGTGGAGGTCAAGAGTTTTGCAACTGGGTTATTAGTTCACTATGAAAGAAAAAATCTCTCTCTCTATCTCTCCTTCCCTCCCCAATTTCCAGTGTTGACTTCTGGTGACTGCTTGTTCAAATTCTTGCAGTTTTATTGGCATGACTTTCTAGAAGTGGTTTCCATTGCCTCCTTCTTAGGGCTGAGAGGGGACTGGCTCAAGGTCACATATATACAGGTGAAACTTGAAAAATTAGAATATCGTTCATTTATTTCAGTAGTACAATTTAAAAGGTGAAACCAATATATGAGATAAGACTCATTACAAGCAAAGCAAGATAGTTCAAGCTGTGATTTGTCATAAATGTAATGATTATGGTGTATAGCTCATGAAAACCCCAAATCCACAATTTCAGAAAATTAGAATATTACATGCAATCAATAAAACAAGGACTGGACATAGAACAATATCGGACCTCTGAAAAGTATAAGCATGCATATGTACTCAGTACTTGGTTTGGGCCCCTTTTGCAGCAATTACTGCCTCAATGCGGCATGGCATGAAAGCTATCAGCCTGTGGCATTGCTGAGGTGTTATGGAAGACCAGGATGCTTCAATAGTGGCCTTCGGCTCTTCTGCATTGTTTAGTCTCATGTCTCTCATCTTTCTCTTGGCAATGCCCCATAGATTCTCTATGGGGTTCAGGTCAGGCGAGTTTGCTGGCCAATCAAGCACAGTAATCCAACAGTCATTGAACCAGGTTTTGGTGCTTTTGGCAGTGTCGGCAGCTGAAAAATGAAGTCAGCATCCGCATAAATCTCATCTGCAGAAGGAAGCATGAAGTGCTCCAAAATCTCCTGGTAGACGGCTGCGTTGACCCTGGTCTTAATGAAGCACAGTGGTCAAAAGTCCTCTTTTCTGATGAGAGCAACTTTTGCGTCTCATTTGGAAACCAAGGACCCAGAATATGGAGGAAGAATGGAGAGGCCAATCAAGCACAGTAATCCCACAGTCATTAAACTAGTTCTTTGTGCTTTTGGCAAAAGTTGCTCTCATCAGAAAAGAGGACTGTGGACCACTGAGCAAAAAGACTTTGGACCACTGTGCTTCATTATATATATAATAGTTGTTTACTGTGCAGTAAAAATATTATCCATCCATTCTTACTTTGTAAATGCTTTCTAAAAGTTTTATACATTCATTACAAGTACCTATATAATAGGAGGATGAGAAGTATTGCATCTTAGCAAAGGGGTCAGAATTGTGAAGATGGTATTTATATTGCAAATTTCATTGCACCGAAGAACGCTATTAGTTTCTGTCTACAATTATTATATAACCTCAAAATCCCATTATTACTGAACAACTTGATTTTTCAAGGGTGGAAAGAAAAATACTGTGAATGCAATTAGCTTCAAGCTACATTGATGAATGAAAAAAATACACTTCACAGCATGACAATTTTTTCAGTACTATACAATGCTTCCCAGAATACTAAGGCTTTATTAGGAAGATATACTTTTTAAAAAGTAACACTGCTTCAGAGTTGAAGTGGTCCAATGAAGTGGTTTCATGAAAAACAAATTCCACGAAGTAGAATTACTCATCCTCAAAAAACATTTCTATCAATAGAGCACAAATGGAAAACTGTATTAGGTAATGAAAACTTCCAACCTATTGCTACATATTATGTTACAGTTAAATTACAAGTATCTTGTAAATATGTATTAGGAGAGGAAGGACAAAGCAGATCTGGAATAGACATTGCATAATTACTTCCTACTGTTAATATTGGGGAGCAGGGGGAGAACAAACAGAATAAAATCATTTTCTCCCTTCCTCCTTACAGCCATCTAGCAATGGTATCAATGAAGTAACTTCTTTGCCTTTGGTTATCTATGCTAGTAGTGGTATAGATGCTTCATTAAAATATCAAACAGTAATTGTTTTTATTCTACCAAATTATGTAACAAATACATATAATACTTTTATTGGAAATATTTCCTTCATGCTGAGATCTTGCCTCGATTTGATTCTACTGTCCACTTAAAATCTTGCCAGTAACTTACCTTGTTTACATTTCAGGAACAAACATACAAAAATATTCAAGTCACCTACTAAATTCCATTTCATATTGATGGAATCCTTCAAATGAATTCTGGCAAAGATTTGAAAAATATTAGAATTGCAATGTATTTTTATTATAAAAAAGACCTAGTATCATTAGAGAGAAAAATAATAGTAGTTCATCCAAAATCTGTTATAGTTTTTAAACAATTCTTGACCATTTTTTAAAGCCAAGGAGCCTTTTGAGATTGTTGATAGTGATCCTTTGATTTAGCGGCAACATTTCTTTTGTTCAGACTTGGAAAGATGCAAGTCAGCCAACAGAGGAATAAAAGTGTTTCACAAGGCTAGCTCTGCCACCAACAATTTATGATAACCTGCTTTAGCTTGAAAAGGAGCTTGACACACAACCTTTTCTAGAGATATAAACACACAACTAGTTCTTCTGAGAGAAAGCCTTATAACTTAGCAAGTTCAAATCACTTTCAACCTTGAAAGTACAATTCTAGTACATTAGTTTGAACTACATGAAAAGAGTAAGATTCTACATTTAGGCAAGAAAAATTAAATGCACAGGTACAGTGTAGGTGGTACCTTGCTCAATAGTAGTAACTGTGAGAGGGATCTTGGAGTCCTAGTGGACAACCATTTAAATATGAGCCAGCAGTGTGCAGCAGCTGCCAAAAAAGCCAACACAGTTCTAGGCTGCATAAACAGAGGGATAGAATCAAGATCACGTGAAGTGTTAATACAACTTTATAATGCCTTGGTAAGGTCACACTTGGAATACTGCATTCAGTTTTGGTCACCACGATGTAGAAAAGAGGTGGAGACTCTAGAAAGAGTGCAGAGAAGAGCAACAAAGATGATTAGGGGACTGGAGACTAAAACATATGAAGAATGGTTGCAGGAACTGGGTATGTCTAGTTTAATAGAAAGAAGGACTAGGGGAGACATGATAGCAGTGTTCCAATATCTCAGGAGTTGCCACAAAGAAGAGGGAGTCAAACTATTCTCCAAGGCACCTGAGGGTAGAACAAGAAGCAATGGGTGGAAACTAATCAAGGAGAGGAGCAACTTAGAACTGAGGAGAAATTTCCTGACAGTTAGAACAATTAATCAGTGGAACAGCTTGCCTCCAGAAGTTGTGAATGCCCCAACACTGGAAATCTTTAAGATGTTGTCTGAAACGGTATAGGGTTTCCTGCCTAGGCAAGGGGTTGGACTAGAAGACCTCCAAGGTCCCTTCCAACTCTGCTATTGTATTATTGTAAGTTGTATTATTGTAAGTTGTATTATTGCATTATTGTACATCCAGAAACCAGTTGTGGAACCAATTAAGATGGTTGAAAATGTGTGTTAAATGTTTCCAACAACTGGTGCTGGCATATTCATTACTCAGCTCAACTGAAATGTAGAAGCAATTGAATAGCCAAATTCAAACCCTCAACCTAGAATTCACAAAGTATGGACCACAGAGATTTTAAAACAGATATATACACACAAAAGTCCATGGAGTTTAGAAAGTTAAATTTTAACAAAAAAACAGAAGCAAAACATGTAAGGGATCACAACCTTACTAATTTTAGTAAGCTGATAAGCAATGTGTACATTACATTGGAAGAGTTGATTAAAAATGTTTCCCATTTCAAAGTCATTTAACTTAATCATCAGTATATCTGTGTATGTCATTAGCATATCCAAACTTGTTTTTGGAGAAAATATGAAGAATCCAATTGGCAGCATCTTTTATAATTTGGCATTCTTAGTTACCCTTAACAATTAGCAAAAGTTACCAATAGAAGAGAATACGTTAGCATTCATTAGTTTGGGAGCAGCAGATGCTATTAACGATGCACATTGCAATGCACAGGTAACAGGTGTGTAATGTGGTTATTTCCTCACTAAGTGTACTAACCTTAGATAAAACACTGAACATTTCACTTTAGGACCACCACAGAATCATGCAGCCACCCAATTATACAATTGAAGCTGTGCAAGTAATGCAGCTTGATATACATTCACCTTTCTTTTGGGGATCAAACGGGAGGAGAGTTTGAATAGTTCCCAGAGGTACATCGAGGCATTTTAATCCATCAGCATTTAGTTGTCTTCAACAAAATACATCAGACCCGCACATTTTCCCACTCCCTTCTCTCCTTACCGTAAACCAGCTTTTTCATCTCGTGGTATTTGGCCCAGAGATAGGACTTCGTGTCGATCCCTTCGATGGAGCTGGGCTGGTGGCCGCCTAAGAAAGCAGCTGCCACAGCAGGACCGGCGTCGGCGGTCCTCTTAGCTTTGCCGCCGATCGAAAAGGAGCCCGGCGATGGGAGACAATGCTCCTCAGGCTGTGGCTGATGGGTCCACTGGTGCCTGCATCCCGCCCGTCCCGATCCAGCATCGGAGCCTGTATAGTAGCAGCAGCAACTGCTGTGGCTGGAAACAGGAACCACCAGTTGAAGGATGCCGACGCTCTTCCATATGCCGCTGCTCGCAGCCTTGAGTCCAGCCGCCGCCATGGCCCCACGGGAGGAGAGCCTCTTCCTTGAGATGCGTTCACAAGGCCGTCATCTCAGAGCCTCCAACACGCCTTCCTCAACTGCATCGTCCGCCAGGCTGGACAACAACTGGCTCCTTCAGCCATCTGAGCCGCCTGAAAGCAAGCAGTCAATGAGAGAAGGCTGCAGGGCTCCAGCCCAAGATTTGCCAAGGAGGAGGAGGTGGCTCTTCTGAGCACAAGTGCCGATGCCGCCGCTTCGGGACCACTTGGGATTTGTAGTTTGTTCAACGTTTTATGTTGTCCACTCCCCCAACCACCTCTTGTAAGGATTTTTTGGGGAGGACGCAGACAAGAACTACGACTCCCAAGAGCCTTTTCGTCCTCCTGGCTCGAGGGTATTTAAAATGTTTAAGGACGGGCGTGTTTTCCTTTCGGAAACCGTGATTCCGAATCCTTTGAAAATATATTTGTTTATTTACTTACTTATTTACTTACTTACTTACTTATTTATTTATTTATTTACAAGGTAACAGGAATAAGAATAAACATGAATAAGAACCCAGGAAATGGATACAAATAAATGGGGACAGTAGGGCAGGGACCGTAGGCATTCTGGTGCGCTTATGCACGCCCCCTTTACGGATCTCTTAGGAAAGGAGTGAGGTCAACTGTAGACAGCTTAAGGTTAAAGTTTTGGGGATTAGGGGAAGAAACCACAGAGTCAGGTAGTGCATTCCAGGCATTGACCACTCTGTTGCTGAAGTCGTATTTTCTGCAATCAAGTTTGGAGTAGTTTACCTTGAGTTTGTATCTATTGTGTGCACTAGTATTGTTGAAGCTGAAGTAGTCGTTGACAGGTAGGACGTTGTAGCAGATAATTTTGGGTACTATGCTCAGGTCAGACCAAAAGCGGCGTAGTTCTAGGTTGTCCAAAGCCCAAAATTTCAATTATAACGGTAATTAAAATTCCCGTTTTAATTTTAAAGTAAGTTTTCCAGACAAACCTTTTTTTGGAAGAAAAAAAAAGAGGATCTGCTTTCGTTTATAAGAATGCTCGGTGAAAAAGACAACTGGAGGAATGAAAGGAATACGTGCAAAAAGCTCTATTCTCTTAATTTTTCAAATTGTTATTTAAAAATCGTGCCAATTCAGACTGCCTGCTCCTGTCATCTTACAGACACCTGATTTAAAGCAAGGCGAAATTTACTTCGCTGAGTTGATCTCACATAGAATTGAGTTGCCCAATATTTTACAAAACATGTTGGCGGACAATAAGATTGCTGGATTACTTCTGCTCCGATAGGGGGCGGTCGTCAGAAGCTTTTTGCAACTGAACTGAGCAGCAAGTTACAGGGCCTCCTCCTTTCCTGGGGCTTTAGGAACACCATTAGCGCCCAATGTTTGAGAATCGCAGCTGGCGTAGCAGCCCACAGCACGCGGAAACCCCTTCCGCTCATTCCGTTCAAAGACGGGCGGGCCACGCCCCCTACGCACAACACGTAACCAATCGCATCTAGTCTCTGTCGGAAGACGCTGATATGTAGCAGGTCAGGTGGGAAGGCGGCTGCTCTTGCCGTTCTGCTCTCTGGTCCTGCGCGTACTTTCCCCCCCCCCTTATTCAGTTCTAAAGGTGACGGCTGGGAGTGTGAGTGTTGGTCTGCGCTAGAATCGCGACCATCCTCTTTAATTGATTGTATCCCACAGAGTGGTGGGAGTGGAAAGCAGCATTGCCTTGCAAAGCGTGTGCTGTATGAGCACGGGTCCTTGATTAGAGTAATCAATTTATTTATATCCCCTTTATTATTTTTACAAATAACTCAAGTCGGCGAACGTATACAACACATCTTTCTCCTATTTTTCTCACAACAACAACCCTGTGAGGTGAGTTGGGCTGAGAGTGAGTGACTGGCCCAAGGTCACCCAACTATGGCTAAGGGGGGATTTGAACTCATGGTTTCTTGCTTTCTAGCCTCGTGCCTTAACCACTAGACCAAATTTGCAAGGTTTTCAGACTCTGGGAATGCATTCTCTGATGAAGAACCTTTTACGTAAAACTAGACATTAACTGACTTTGGGTGCTTCCTTGGTATTGGTAACTGAATGGCGTCGTTTTAACTTAAAAAACTCTATCTGCAACATGTGAAAGATTAACGTAAGGAAGCAAAACATGTATGAGTGCCATATCAATGCTATTAATAGATAACTTGGTCCTGCAATCCTGGTTTATCTAGAGGTCGATTGCTAATGCAAACTGGGTATTTAGCATGTTTGCAAGATTAGCTGATATTGAGAGTTCTTTGCATTTCAGATTGTATATTACAGTATGCTGAAATCAATGCTTACTGAAAACAAACATTACAAGAGTTCTAGGTGGCATTGAACAAGATAGGATGATCTTAAGTCAAAAGTCTTTATATTTTATCCATCACATACTGATAGGATGATGTTGCTAAGTTGGGTAATGAAATACCTGCAAGAAAGTTCAGAGCACCAAAGGAGGACCCCATATTCTCAATTTCCCAAGAATGCCCAGGAAAGATTTTAGTAGTGGAGGTGAAAATGATAGAATTCATAAATTGTCAATGTAAGCAACTTAGAGTACTGTAAAGCAGTTTTTAAGTTTTAGTGCTATTACTATCTGTGTTTTGGAATAAATTAAATTAATAGTAATATTATAGGTAGTAATGCTACATTTTTTAGTTTTGTATCTTTATGAATCCAGGTTTAATCAGATATGAAATATGTAAAGATAAAACTGAATTTTATTCCTTTTCATATTTTTATACATTTGGTTAACCATATTTTTGAGAGCCTAATACATAAAACATTTTGTTCAATGTGTTTCAGAATCACTTTCTTACGACGAGTGTTAAATTCTTAAAATGTCTGTCAGTAGTATGATAACTTATCTAATGAATAAAGTACCTGGAAAGAAACGATTTGGCATATACAGATTTCTTCCTTTCTACTTCATTCTTGGTGGTGCTATGGAATGGTTCATGATTAATGTTCCAGTCGGCAATCAGACCTTTTGTAAGTATAATTAAACACTATATATATATATATATATATATATATATATATATATATATATATATATATATATATATATATATATATATATATAAACATGCATGACTTAATTATGCTATATTAATGTCTATATCTTTTCTAATAATTACACTGAAAAATTCAAATTTGTTTGTTATTCAGCTTTTATTTTAAAAGGTTGTTAAGGTAACCTTTCAATGGGTAAATGTATAGAGAAGAGCAACAAAGATGGGGGACTGGAGACTAAAACATATTAAAAACAGTTGCTGGATTTGGTTATGTCTAGTTTAAACAACAGAAGGACATGATATCAGTCTCAATATCTAAGGGACTGCCACAAAGAGGTGGGAATCAACCCATTCTCCAAAGCACCTGTAGGCAGAAGAATCAATGGATGAAAACTAATTGAGAGATAACAACCTAGAACTAAGGAGAGATTTCTTGATAGTTAGAAAAATAAATCAGTGGAACGACTTACCTTGTAGGTGCTCAAACACTCTTTTAAAGAAGAGATTGGACAAACCATTTATCTGAAGTTTGTTCAAAAAGGTATACTGTTTCCTGCCTAAGCAGAGGTTTAGACTAGAAGACTTCCAAGGTCACTTCCCACTTTATTATTCTGTTAGTTTGCTTGGCATTAAAGGCCTCAAGTGCTCTAATAAGATTAGTAGAATGGAATTAACTTAAAATTTCAAAGTAAACTTTTAGTCTCATCTTAAAACCTATTGGCAGGCACACTGTTCCTAAGAAAACTACACTGGAGAAACATGGTTTTACTTTTAGCTTAAGTGTTGATAAAATATTCAGGTAATCTTCCAATTGTATTTTGGAGACAGATGAAAAACTACTAAAATGGCTGCAGTTAGAGGTGTTAGCTTCAGACTGAGTATCATCTGACCATTCTACAAACCAGAAAACAAATTTATAAAAGCTTGCATTTTTTAGAAATGGACAAAATTAGTCCTAATTTTAAGTTTTTTAAGTCTGAAATTAATCTATCCCACTTTACTTTAATAAGAGAAGGGGATATTCGTTAAAAAATATGTCAGAATGACAATGTTGTTCCACTACACCGTGGAATTCATGATAGAATAAGGTTGCCTATGGCAATTTCCTTGTTATACTTTTGATCTTGTATGAATTACGGATCATTTTAAGTTTGAAACATTGCAAGTTAATTATGTAATGTTAAATGAAGTATTTCCAAAGAGTTCATAGAAATGATCACAAATGTTTTGCAGATGATGTTTACCGTAGAAAAGAAGGTGAGAAACATTACCAGAAATTGGAAGAAAAGTGAATTCCACATTGAATCATCTGTACATAATTGATTCAAAACTAATAAATGAAACTGTTTCAAAGTTTGCTTAAAATATGAATACCAGCTGCATTTTGTTCAGTGAAATGTATTTTTGTTAATCTGTCTTGTTTCAAATAAAAAAATAATCATTTTGGTGAACAAGTGCCATAAAGTTGGTATTGATTTAATAAATTATCCCCAAGTGTATCTGTCTCCATCATGATCCTTCAGGACTTTCAGTGGTGAACTCTGCTGCTGTAAGTACTCAGACCCTTAAGATAAAAGTTTTCCCCATCTAGTTGTTTCCAACTCTAGTGGGTGGGACTCATCTCCATTTCTTAACCAAAGGAGCCAGCATTGAGCTAAGACATTTCTGTGGCCATGCGGCCAGCATGACTATAACTCGGACCTACTCATATATTAAATAACAGTAAGACTGGTTACCTGTTGCATTTTAGAAAATGTTGCTCTATTTTAGAAATTGTTGCTTTGTGACACATTTCATTATTGATTTATCATTTTTTGTACATATACACAATTATGTTTATTTATTGCCTTTTAAACTAAAAGGAATTATTTTACTTTGTTACTGGGCTGATTTGAGTATGTGCAAAAAGGAAAGGCAAAAAGGGATTTGATCCCAATGTTTGCAATAGTTCACTCTCATAATCCAAGTCCTAGTTTTAGGGGAGAAGATTATAACAAGAATGTTATATATGAGAATTCTCATTCTCTCTCACACACACACAGTGATCATTATGATAATAGGTATACAATATAGATTCATGCTTCAATTGACAAGTTCTGGTTGTTTATAAGATACATATGTGGAGTTGTCACACAGAAGATATTTGTGATAATATAGATCACTAGATAATGTAGGTCTCATCAGGATGTGTATTTCTCAAAGCCTTAATATGGCTTAAAATTCTATTACCTGAACTATGGCCAAGCAAATCATGACTTACCATATATGAACTTAGTATGTATGAAAAGGAACTTGACATGGTAAATAGCAGAACAATTTATAATTCCCTATAGTTAGAGTAGCTTGCCACACTCTAGAGAAAAATATACAAGGAAGAATCAGCAGTGTCCTGTAATTCAGGGTAACAAATTTTCCATGCTGCTTTCCCTGTAACATTGTTTCTATTAATAAAAATTATACTATAGCTTGCTGAATGGAAAAAGACCCAAATTCTATCAGATAGCAGAAACTTTAAAGATCTGCTTTTCCATTTATATAATCAGACTGATCAGTGGCCTTAAATTGTATGACAGGTTTCTATGTTTTGTCATCAGACAAAATGAATAATATGGGAAGTAGGCGGAACATTCTGGAAAGTGAATTTGGTCCTAGGGAATATCAAAACCAAAGCTGCAGAAGTTAGCAGAGTTGCAGGAGGACTGGTTAAAAACATTTATGTTGATGCAATTGCAGGGGTGCTTGCAGATACAGAAGAGTAGTAACCAGGGGACAAGAACTAGCTTTTTATATTGTAATATCCAAAGACCTTACGAACAAACGCTCAAATTGCCAATTGCACTTAACATAAAATGATTTATTAACTACTATCAAGTTGGAGTCAACTCTATGGAACTTCATTTTTTTCCAGCATGATATGCCTTCAACCTGGCCTTTTAGATCTCTCAATAATTTTACATACTAGAAAATGCCAAAAATTCTGCAATCCATCAATGATACATGGCTTCAAAATATACAAAGCTGAATTCAGAAAATAGAAATTTGAGGTCACAATGTTAACATCAAATAGATAATAGAAAAAAAAATTCATAGATGGGCCATAAGAAATTGAAAAGAGCTCATGAAAAGACAGGTGTACCAGACCCTCTCATTTGCCATTGAAGAATTTTCATGACAAACTAAATGCAAGAGTTAGAATGAAATATGGAAGAAGTAAAAAATAGTTCAAGTAGTGGAAAGGAATATGCCAAGGCTCTTTACTATGCCTCCATACTGCATTTATTTTAGTTTGTGTTCAGAATGTCAGGAGAAGTGTTGGATTAAAATAAATATAATTTGAAATTGAAATTCCTGGGAGAAACACGAAAAACCTCAGATAAACTGGCATTGCTTGGATAGCTGAAGAAACCGTAAGGATTTTCTCGATAAATGAGACAAGAGTGCAAAAACCTATCTGTTTCTTTAAAAAAATAATCCACTGAGATGTCATCACACAATGCCCATCTAATGTAAACAAATGCAACAGTAACAGTAGACTTCATTTCCAAGGGTTAAAAATTCACAGGGACAGCGACTATAGTAAGAAATAGGTACCTGCAACTTTAGAAAAACCTGAAAACCTGGACAGAAAGTTTGAAATACAGGTATCACACTGACATGAGAATTTGGTTTTTTTCATCTTAGCCAAGTCAGTTAAGTTAGATGGTTGATTATATAAATAATATAAATAAAATGTATTTATTGTAAAAGTTATAGTTTTTCTTAGGTGGAAATTGTCTCATCACAAAGGCTGGTTAAAAAAATAGTTTGAACTGTAATCTTGGAGAAAATAGTTGAGAATAAAGATCGGTATTAATAATGAAGCTAACACTTCAGTGTTTTAGGTGCTTAATGCAAAGGCAAAGAATTATAGGAAAAGAACCTGGTGATTAAAAAAATGAAAGCAGTGGTAAAAGTCTAATAGAAAACAACTCTCTAGATAACTAACAAGCATGAGTTTACTAGAATTTAACAAAAGCAATAACAGATAATCCTGCAGAAACTATATCCATCAGGTCATAAAGAGTTGGAAGCAAACAACTTAACTTTAGTTTATTTTTGATGGACAAATTGTTCTCTTCAGCTATTAAAAACTCCTAGTTTGAAATTAAACATAGAAAGTTGATACTAATCACACCTAAGTGTCATCATATATACATACAGTGACAGTCCTTTATTATAAAGAACCATCTTTATTTCAGAAAGCTGTCCTTTTATTGGTTTTGAATTTTCTTTTGTAAAGCAGAGTTTTAAACATGTTTTTATTATTATGCACCTCTTTACTTAATTTCAAAGAAGAAAATGTAAAAATGTAATGTATGGTTGTCTGCTAGATTGATAAACCCATTATCTATGATCAAAGGAAAAGCATTGCTGTGTTTTAAATCTAAAAATACTGAGCAGAAATTAATTTAAATCTATAACATAAGATCATAGCTATATTGCAAGACTTCTGCTAATTTATCAAATGCGGGCAACTGCAATCAGTGATGTGCGGTGAGGTTTATGGCTGGTGAGGCAAAAAGAAAGAAAGTGGCATTTGGCCGCCCCACCGGTATGTCCAATATAGAGGCATCCCATCTCTATGTTGGACATAGCGGTGTCCTGCCTCTTATGTCGGACATACCGGCGTGGTGGCCAAAAGCCGCTTTCAAGAAAAAACCGCAAAAGAAAGAAAGTGCCAGCCTGCCAGCAGAGGCAGGTAAAAGACCAGCCTCTGCTGGCGGGCTGCTCTGACAGAGAAAGAAAGCTGGTGGGCTGCCGTCCCTGCCTCTCCTACCCCCTTCCCGCTGAGTGAAGAAACAAACACATGCACATACACACAAACACAAATTACTTACAATTACTTATAAATTACATTAATTTTGAATTCCTCCCCCTCCATCCCACATACCTTTTCCAGCTGTTACACAATCACAGAGGATTTCAACTCTGTTCTTGCCTGCCATCATGAAAATGTAAAAATATAAAAGGAAAAAGGCAAGACCTGCTAAGGTCAGGCTGGGTTAGCTGCTGCCAGAGAGCCCAATGGATGACTCTGCTTATCTGTTTAAAAAAGCCTCTAAAAAAATGCCCTCTACACGAAGAGGCAAGAGAACCACGTGCCTCATCTACATAACGAATTTTTCGGCTTTTAACCCTTGCTTAACTCTGCTCGAGTGATCAAAAAATCAGACTAAATGAGGCACACGGTTCTCCCGCCTCCTCCTGTAGAGGGCACTTTTTAAGAGACTTTTTTTTAAACAGTTAAGCACTAAGCAGAGTCATCCATTGTGACTCTGGCAGCAACTACCTCAGCCTTTTTCCTTTTACATTTTTTTTCTTTTCATGATGACAGTGGTGAGGCTCTGCCTCCCCTGACTGCACGTCACTGATTGCAATAGATCATTGTTTATGGTGAAATATAGTGGGGACAAATTCCATTCTGTTGCACTTCCATTCTAATGCTTCCTGTACACATGAGAAAATGGATCCTTGTTTTCATTTTTCTGATCAGCCCAGATCTGATTAAAATTGGTTTAAAACACACCAACTTTCAACATGGACTTTAAAACCAGGAAGACTTGTTTTCCTAGCCCATAAAATTGAGGTTATTTAAGTGTTATTTTGATTCCATTAATAAATGTCCCAAAAGAGATATAAAATTTCATTCATACATACCTTTATAGTATAGGCTCAGTTCACATATTGTAGTAAATTGAGATTGTATTAATATGTTTAATGAACAACCAAATACTACAGTCTGCTCATAATGTTAAGCCATCAATCATAGCTGACAAATCACATTGACAGGTTCCACACATCATATGTGATTAGCTTGGTTTTGACTTAATATGATGCATGAAGCCAGCTGTTGTGACTTAACTGTGAAAAAAAAAACAAGTAATGGCTTAGCATGTATGTGAACTTTTCTACACGTGTACCAATTTTACAATTTGTCTAAAGCTCATTGGTTATGTTTCTTTTTGGAAAGTTTTTGAATGTAGGATAAATGTACGTCCTAAACATGTTCTGTGTATCTAATGTAACAATGTAACAATCAGTATGTACACATTGCATGTCATAGTGATTTCTTTACAGAACATGGTTAGAATTATAGTAAAATAATCTAGAACTAAAAATGAGACATCTTAATGGAACAATCAAACCTGGTTAATCCAAATTATAAACTATTTTTATTTAAATTAAAAAGCCTCAAAAAAGACAAACTGATAGTACATGCACATGGACTAATGATCACTTTACTCACTGGAGTATACAACCAGATGTAAAAATGAGGCATGGATTAACCAGGTCCAAAAGCATATATGCTGGAAAAAAGTTATACGCATTGACTTGAATTAATATACAGATTTGCTGTTTAAAAAAAGTAAGAAATAAAGAACAGGCAATAAACTACTTATCACTTTCAAACTGAAATAGATGTATTTTTTCCATTCAAACCAACCAGTTCCCATACTTTTATTTGAATAACCAAAGTCCTTTTATTCTAATACAGTGCATGGCTGTGGAAGATAACAAATAATGGATTCAAGTGGCCACAAATAAAACATGGTTTGTTTTCCTGTTCAACAAATTATAATTAAAAAATAGTTAAGTCTGCTAATTGTGCAAAACTGGATTGTAACCATCAAATCTTAAATCCTATACGTTACTGAAATGCCCCAGTACACATGATATTGGAATAAATTAAATTTAAAATAATTAGGGCCAGCCTAATATTTTAAGAGAAGTGCTCTACACTTCCAAAGAAAAGGCCTCATTTACAGTTCTAATTGTTTACTCCTAGGCTGTTAGGGAGTGGTGAAGCTGCCCCTTAGGTAAGGTCTCTTATTCAGCAGTGATCCTTCTGTATTAAACAGCATCCAAAGGGTGTCTCATCCAAAGGGGTCTCATCTTAAAAAAATGTTTTTTAAAAATAATAAATAAAAATAAATAATTCCAAGTTCTTTGGTGTAATTTTAGAAATTCTGAACAAAAGCAATTGTATTAGTAAATGTCCATGGCAGTTTTAAGTACTCAAGAATTATGATGTGCTGCTAGCTTCCTTTAACTTTGTTATTGAAAATACCATTATCTGAGGTAATGTCAAATAAACTGGCCACAATCCAAAAGAGCAAGCATGCATTTATTATAGCAGCTTCCAACATTGCAACTGCTTCCATGTTGAAAATTACTATAAGGTCAACTAAGAAAACCCCAGGAGGGAAAAATAAACTTGGGAGATAGCAGCATATATATCTGTCTCTCTGAGGTTTGTAAATATTTTAAACAATATAAACTAAGGTTGCTTGTACCAAAGATTATAAAATATTAAAAATATAAACTCTCCTGTAATGTCAATTAAATTACATTTTATATTAGTACCTAATTTGATAACTGTATTTCTTTAAGTGTTTCGTTAGATTTGTCAAAAGCTATATCCTAGAAGAATAAATTCTATCTCTGAAATAGCTCCGCCATCATTTTTTTGGGGGGATCTGTATTAAACCAGGGTTGTATATTGAATATTTCAATTCTAGTGAATTGAAAGTTCGATACCTTCCTAATTCTACAATTTCTGAAGTGAAAACCACAGTAGTTTCTCATTTCAAGTAGTTTTTACTTAGAAATCAAGCTAGTTTTCTAAAAACATATTTTCTGACCATGTAAGTTTTAGCTTGCTATTTGCTCTAAACCTCCATGAAATCTGATATTTTAAACTTGCTTTTAAAATTATATGCATACAATTTTCCCACTAAGCCAAAGTATTTAAGTTTTAATTAAAGTATTTTATAATTAAATGAAAAATTAGTATTTCTATCAATTGCAAATCCCATCCTGAGGAAGGCTATGAAACTAGGAAGTGGCAGCAAATCAGTGAACTACACAATTTTAGGTAGGACAATTAAAACTCATGAAAGATGTTTTCATGTTCAAAGGGACTATCTAAATGCTGGAGTTGAAAATGATGTAAAAACTGTGATCCCAAAAGAAGGTATTTTTGAAAAAAAAAAGTTTTTTTTTTACTTTTTTCAACTAAGATATGCAAAATCAGGGTTTTAATACCCCCAAAAAAAATATTTATTATGTGAAACCTTTTAAAACTGCAGTGCAGCTGGTTATGCACTTGCAATTCTCAGTAGCTGCAGTGCAATGTTTATATCAGAGCAATTTAAAAAAAAACAGTATACAAATCTCAGTGCCAAATTATGGATAGCATTTAGGCAAGCCTGTCTTGTACATGTCCTGCTACTTACCTTCAAAGATCAGTTAAAATCTGCATTATTTGTAATAATACCTTAACTATTCAGAGAACAACACATCCATTTTTTTCCAGTGGTAGAAATGTAAAAGTATTAAAATGTATTAAATATAGATAGGTCTTGGCATCCTTAAAAATGTCATGTTAAATATATAAATGTTCTGTAAGCGATCTGAGAATGCAAAAGTATTATGTATACTATCAAAAACTGAATCATATTAAATAGAAAGCAGAAAGAAATATTTGCACCCTTGTAGTTATTTATCCTTCCTCACGAATTTCTATAAGCCCAACTGCTATGGTGATTTCTTCTTCTGGAGAAATGAAGCCGAAAACACATTCTCTTGCTAGCTCAGAGTCTACTGGCAACATAAGTAAATGTTCATGGTTATAGGACTCTTCACAAATGACAAATTGGTCAGCACAAACTCACCTTGGAAGTCCTATATGCCAAAAGTGTTTGAACTAATTGAAGTGTTTGATTATTTTTCATTTTTATTTCAAGTCCTGAGATCTTCCTACTGACCAAATATTTAGATTCTTGTATTTACCAGATTCCTTTCTCTCTACTTCAGTAGCTTTATTTTTTTTTAAAAAAACTTCCAAGCATATGTGATGTACCTGCCAGAAGTAACTACCGTATAAACACAGAGATGCTCATGCCAACATGGTCTAGGCATAAATGTATGTTTTTCCAAGATAAACTGTAAACACCCTCCCTACCTTATCAGAATTTGTGAAGAAAAAAAGATATAACCTTGCTTTGCTTTTAGAACCAAGCATGAGATCATCTTTCAACTCAACCATATGCACAAGTCTGTATATTTAAGAAAAGTCAACATAATATAACAAAAAGTGAAATATGCTTATTAAAAATGTCCTTATAAAAAAACAATCTTGCAATATACAATAAGATGCAATAAAAACAATTTTCTCTCCCTCACCAATAACTAAAACAGCTATGTTCCACAATTTTTTTTATACGTTGGCATTGAAAGATTAAATATTTTCTATGTTGTATGCCTGGCGGATATTAAGTGTATCTCTCAACATCAAGTCTCGAAGCCGCCATAGTGCATCTGCCATTGTGGTATGAGCCCCTTTGCTTTTCAACCAGTGCGTAGGAAGACGACTTTCTTGTTCTTTTGAGAAATGGACATCACGTCTTCGTGCTGAAACAAGAAAAGCACAAGAAGCGATAGAATGCCTTAAAATATGTCATTAGACTTCACCAATAACGCTGATGCATTATACAACATGTAAAATACATTACTGTTTTAAATGCATGAATATGGGTTGGGAAATCCCTCAGTTGGGAATTTTAGTTGTGAAAAAGATTTTGGAACTGGTGATGAACATGAGCTGAAAAAGTCAGTACACAAATACTGCATCAATAAGAATAAAATCTGCAAGTAATATAAAATAATAGTTATTCTTTCATCTGCACTAATCTGACCCCATGTCATTATGTTCAATTCTGGACATCCTACTGAAAGATAAAATTGGACAATTGGAAATGATTCAAAGGACAACACTGATAATCAGGGAACTGAAAATACTGGGGAACGATGACTGGAAAGCAAGATGTGATAATATTTTTCATGTATGTGTATGATTATCACAGAGTATATAAAGATTTGTTTTCCATTTATACAAATGATAAAACACAGAGTAACAATTTTAAATGATAGAAATGAAGATTCTAGCCAAGTGTTCAGAAAAACTTAACAATGGTTCAACAAGACAATCAACTACCAACAGATGCTGGACAGACATATGTTGGCACAATGGAAAAGGAATTTTGGGAACAAGTACCGTATTTATCGGCGTATAACACGCACCGGCGTATAACACGCATCCCCCATTTTAACACAAAAATTTGAGTAAAATTTTTTTTCATTAAAAATAAATGACTTGGAAGCTCGGAACTTAATGTTGGATTAAAATTTATAACATTAGAACATGAATTACTTCCCCACCCTCTTCTGTCACATCATTTTCCCCCCTCTGATCCCCCTGTACCACCTAATCCCCCCCCCAGATCCACCTGTACAACCTAATCCCCCTGTACCACATAGTCCTGATACCACCTGTACCATATAACCCCACCCCCCATATCACATACTCTTTCCCCCTGCGCCACATAACAAGCCCCCCCCCACATAAACCCCTATTTCTATATGTTTTTGTTTTCACCACAGTACCTGGCCTGTGTCGCTAGCAGACTCAGGTTACTCTTTAATTGCGCTGACGAGTAACGTCCTCAGCGTAACGTCAGGGACGTCACTCGTCAGAAGTACGGTGGCCTCGGAGGGTCCTGAGGAGCAGCCTTTAAAACAGCAGCGCGGGCGGCTGCGGACTCACAGCTGATTGGGAGAATGCCGGCGCGTACACTTGGGACCAGAGAGCAGGCGGGCGGGAAGGTAAGCACCCGCAATGATGGAGAAAAAATACAGGCAGCGGGCGGCTCTCTGGCCGCTGCGAGCCGCTGCTGCTAGGATGGGGTTAAATCAGGCAGCGGGCGGCTCTCCAGCCGCCGCTTGTTCAATGATGGGGTTAAAGCGAACAGCAGGTGGCTGGAGAGCTGCCGCCACTGCTGCAAGGTAGGGGTTATATCAGGCAGGGTAGCTGGAGAGCCGCCGACGCTGCCATGAAATGGATGCTGCACTTCTATGAGTATCATGGGCGCCGGTGAATCAGCTGGAGCAGGCAGTTTGGGACCCGGCGTATAACACGCAGTATCGGCGTATAACACGCAGGCAGGGTTTAAGCTTGCAATTTTAGTTTTAAAACTGCGTGTTATACGCCGATAAATACGGTAATTAGTCTTGATGCCTAAATGCTCCCATCTATAATTTATGATACTATGATAGATATATCATGGTAAGTGATATTATCTATCATAGTTATAGAAAGTAACAATGGATCCACATTGTTTGTCATCTATTTTTCATTTAGCACTAAAATAAGATGGAACCAAAAAATAGGACCTGATCTTGAACAGGGCCACAGTAGCAATGGTGTGGTAAATCCATACACTGTTCAACTAAAGAAATGAATATGAATAATTTAGTAAAATAACCAAATTGATTAGTTACATGCAAGTGAAAAGGAAAGCTATAGAATCAGTGCACAGAAAATAGAATTTCCTTTAAAATTTCTGCACATAATTTAACATTAATCTAAGTAAATCTAACTACAGAAATCTACAATTTACTGATAGAAATAGAGTTGTGTAATTATATTGGTCAATGCGTAAAACACTTTCCTTTGCAGAATATGGAAGGGTCAACGTTCTTTAAGAGATTCATTTCCTTGTAATTTTACCTGAAAGGGTCTGGTCCCACTTGCTAATATTACTTGAATCAGCACTAAGACCTTCAATGTATTTCAGATAAGCTTCTGAGTGGAGAAGCCTCTGTGTCTTTGGTGGAGGAGAGACAAACATAGGCGTTGTAGGCTGCTGCATGACCTGCTGAGATGCTGGGTTTTGACCAGGATAGGGAGGTGGTGCTTGTTGACCTGGGGGACCAAGCATACCTATCTAGAAATATAAAGTACAATATCAAGAAAGCATTTTAGAAGTTAGATCAAGAACAGCCAAAAATATTTAGAATTATAGTTAAGGATATTTGACAAGTATTAGCTAGGTTGCTTGCTTGCAGACATTTCAATACTTAGCTAGGCAACATCGTAAGTCTTAAATGCCAACCAGTGAACAACTTAGCTTAAAGATTAAAAAAGACAATATCAGAATATGATTTATTGGATTTTTCTATACCTACCTGCTGCCCAAATGGACTTCCTGGTGCTGGGGCTCCTACCATGGAGGAAACGTTTTGCCCTAGAACACCTGTATTTTAAAATATATCAAAATCACAATCTTATTCCAAGCTAAAAACAAAACAAACAAAAATACTACTCTATTGTAACAAACTAATGTCACACCAATAAAGTGACAATCATTATTTGTCAAAATGTATTTTTTAAAGCAGTATCATTAATCGTGTCATCTGGATGTCTGGGGTGTGTTTTGTTTTTGAGTTCCACCTAATTAACTTCATCCGGTAATAAATAACATCCCTTCCACTGGATTCATAAATAACTCCCAAGCATAACTACAATGGAACTTGTGCAAGTACTCAATACAGCATTGCATGGTGATCCCAATGGTTTGTGCTTGGTCATTTTCCCAATACTTCCCAGCACTTTCAGGTGGCTTTGTGAGAATTCTGCTCTAGTTTATCCTTTAAAATCAAATATGCAATTTAACTAAACAACCATTTCTATCTAAGGAGATAATTCAGAATTTTCTTAAGAACAGAGAAGCATACTTGCTGCAGTTAGTAAACAGTAAACTGTGAACCATAGAAATGTATGCTACAATTTATTGTTATTATTCTGCTATAAATGCTCACATTTGTACACCTTATTTATAGAATGTTAAAAAATATTTCTGCTTGCAATAAATAACTTTTCAGGAGACTTCTGAGCATGTCCTGCTGAGAGACACAGATTCTGACTGTATGCACGTCATCTTTAACCTGAAATGGAAAACTGTGGTTTTCAAACAACTCATTTGTGGTTTTACAATAAATAAATGAGTCATCCAAATGTAGCATGGAAACCATTCCTGGTTATTACAAACCACAAGGTATATCTGGGTTCAAGTACCATGCTTAATTATTGCCAAACCACTGATGGATAGTTTGGAAGCACTTGTTTACAGTTAAGTATGACATGCAAACATAATCTTTATTAGTTTCTACCTAAATTTATCCAATGCATGCAGAAAAGGCAAAATAAAAATTAGCAGCAGGGGAAAAAAGAGTAAAGTAACTGGGGTTTTCATAACTCCCTGTGCATCTATATTTTAAAAAAAGATAGGAATAGAAATGAAAGTTAAATAATCTTTAACTTTTGGTTAATATTACTTTCACCATAATAGATAATGCAATATAATTTTAAGTATGTAAGCCAGGAATGTATAGTAACTAAAAATGTACTTCAATGCTCAGGGCAAATGTAAAAAGTACATTTAACTACTACAGGAACTGATTTTATTCTTGGACAAGTCTTCAGTTTAGAATATAGTATACAAAATAGTGTATTGAAAAAAATTATAATCATGGGTTATACTTTTACTTGACCTACTATTAAATCAAGTAGCTGAAAACAGGAGATACTGTACAGATTTGAAGTGATTGCAATATTAAAAGGTAGAAGTGAAAAAAAGACTGAGGTAATGATTTCTCTTGGTATTATGAGTTAGTTGGATTTAGTCCAGTTTAAACAAGACTTCTGACATATTCACAGGGAATGGAAAATATAAGCCTTTAATATATATTCCACATCTCTGGTCAAGTCAAGTCCTTAAGCGCTAATTGAAGCGTGCTTACATTTTACTAGTTAACTCCTTTTGATGTTGGACTGACCACATATGTTGCTTTGCCAACAATTTTAATATACCAGTATATGTATTATCTATGTCTAAGAGATTTCTTTTTGTACTTTCACATTAACAGCTCAATATCCAAGACCTATGACAGTCAGTAAAAGTCAAGCAATGGAGCTACAAGTGCATACACTGCAAACCTCTCCTGGAGTAATTGATTAAATGGGGTGAGAACAAAAAGACGAGATAATGAATGAATGAGGAGGTTCATTCTTACCCGGTGGTGGGATGCCTGGCATGCCTGGTGGAAGTTGATGGGGTGGAGGCACCCCAGGGTGAAGTGGTGGCATGCTGCCCATGCTAACAATGCCATCAACTGGGCCTTGTAAAGGTGGCAGCACTGGTGGATAGCCACCTATCATGCCTTAAAGGACACAACAAATTTCAAACATGCATCAATGACATGCAAAATGGTCAAATTAATAATGACGTGCACTACCCACACATAAGCATCTTCAGTATTGCCATACAATACTACAATTAGTACTTTGCAAAAACAAACAATGTTACAATGACAAATAGAATATTTATAACAAATTAGTATTAGCCAACTGGCATATTTTTGGAAGGAAACAAACTCTACATCATTAAAAGTATATTAACTGGAAACATATGTAAATTTCTTGTTGGTTATATGAACGTATGCAACATTGTTATAAGCACATTATGAATTTGTGGTATGGTATAGTATTGTAGCTGCATGGAAAATAAATTGTTAGGAAAAAAGCATTCAGTTTCACTATTTAACTTATGCTTAACATAATCATTTAAACAAGTAAGAAATTAATTCAACAATACTGAAGAAACTATTCTTTATCTCATTCTCATTAAGAGCTTCTGAATATTGAAACAATTTAAAGAGAGAGACATGAACTTTCACACCTGAGCTACCATGCAATTTCATAATTTTTTCCATCATAGACAATACCTTCTACAATTATGATTTCAAATTTTTGAATAGCTGAAAGTCATACTGATAGTATCAATACCTAATGCCAAAAGCTATAATTTGTATTTGCTAATAAACATAAAATATTTTATTAAAAAAGTTACAGTGTGACAGAAAAGTGGGCATGTCTCTTAGGGAAAAGAATTAAGAGAAAGGGAAAACTGAAAGAATTAATCTAGGGAAAGTCTGAGGTATATATCGAATATAGTGAGCGTCGTTCTTGAAGATCCATAAGAAACCAAGTGGGACAACATCAGAGAGGAAAATAAGATTATTACCCTGATAGTAATAATGGAGGAGAAGATGCTCCATTAGATAATCAAGATAATGGCAGGGGAAAAAAGAAGAATTGGGGAAAGTTATCTTTGCAAGCTGTTTTGTAAGCTTCATGGAAGGTCAACACAGCACCAATGTACATACATTATATGATATCATCCCAGTTGGAACCACAGTTATTAATTCAAATGTAATTATTTTATTATCGACCTACAGGAGAAAAGGATTTTGGAAGTAATACATCTTTTGTACAGAATGACTTTCATTATTTACAATGGCTATGTAAACCTTATCTAATAGCTAAAATCAATCTAGTGAAACAAACATCTTCTATTAACTGTTGATAAGTATAGGCTTATGCTGTGATAGTTACAGCTTTGCTAATGTTTTTGGTATGATGTAAGGAATGGATATGCCCTCTGGATAATAGAGGAGATTTATGTATACAAGAGGGGACAAGACAAGAATCCCCTAGTCAGGAAATCTTTGCTCAACTACATAAGGATACTCAAAGAAATTCATTGGATGACGTACTCCATGTCTGATATTGAATTAACAGGAAACAACACTGGCTACTCTATAACGCCCAACAATAAAACTAATGGCTATAAGTATTTATAATGAACCTATCAAGCATTCAAAGCAAGTCATAAATGTTGTTAATTCTCTTTAGAGAAATCCTAAAGTAGCCTAGCACCCTTGTAGCCCAGCATGTGGAGCTGACACACAAGAGTTCCCAAATTGTGCCTGATGGGATATTTGAATAGGATTCCATAGCTCAAACATCACATTCTTAGCCAAAAGCACAGCACAAGCATTCAATGCGCAGCTAAGCATGCTCAGGAATTGAGTAAAAATTTGAGTAAAGACCTACAATATCATGCCACTCATGATGACACTGCCATACAAAAAAAAGACAAAGACAAAAACAATAGGTAGAACTTAAAGTACTGTTTCATGGAAGGAGCATAAGCACAGAGACAGAAGAGTATTCTATAAGTAGAAGTTAAGGGAAGAAGCATTTTCTCTTATTTTCCCTATGCCTGCTACCCTGTGTACTTTTCATGCAATTTCAGAGCTTTCATCTTCTGGAAAAAAATTAAGGAAGGAATTCGCAGAAGGTATAAGTAGAACCAAAATGTTGTAATCCCTGTTCTAGGAACAGAATTCAAATAAAAGAGGCTGAATCCAGCACAAATAGTTGTCTACTATACCAAAACTAATAATATGCTGGATGTTGCAACCATCCATTTGTGAGAATTATATTAGCTGCAGTTTTTATTTTATATCAAGTTAATATTCAGTACAGAAAACAGGAGAAACAAGAGAGAAAAACCCCCAATGTATTTGAGACTTCTATTTCTATAAATTAATTGATACTTCTAAAATAAATTAGATGCATAACATTTCCCAAACAAAGAAATAGCTATAAAAGGCATAGTACACTATATTGGTTTGAAAATGGGTCCATATGAATTTCAAAAGCCATTGTTTGATTAGTGTCTTGTTTCAAACTTTAAGCACGGTACAAGACTTCAACACCAAGGTTTTGAAATAAGACTTTGAACTAAGATCTGAGATATTGTACATTGGCCATTTCAAAAGAAAGATCAAATGATAGATATGCATTGTGAGAATACGCCTGAGACTCATGATTCTCTTCTCTGATTAAAAAGTCAAATTTCTAAACACGAGTCATTGTTTAAAAGGATTACAAACTTTGGTTCAAAGTTGGCTTCTTTCACCAAATTTTAACTATACTGTTATAACTATAAATCACTATACTTCTGGGCTCAGTTATATTGGTAGAAGCTTTCAAATTGCTCAAATTATAGACATGCCACAGATAGGGCAGAACATCAAGACCTAATGTATGCCATATTAAGCCACATTTCAATGTTCCATCCAAAGTGACCAGTGTGGACAGTGATATAGGGAGGATGCTGTTCAGTGAACAGAAGCCTAAGATCTCCTGATGTAGGAAAAATAATCACAACTTTTTTCATTTCCTGTGTGTTGATGCAAACATACACAATCATTTCAACTGAAGGTGACAGCTTTATTTTCAAACGAAGGTAAAATACTCATTTGTTACACACTTAATCCATTGTGAGAGCAAAATAAAGATGCTTATGGGATCCTGAAAATCAATTATATTATGTGAGCAAATCAACAAGGACGTGTGGCACATTACAGACTAATTCTCATTACTGAACAAACTTTTGTAGACTGAAACCCACTTCAGATGTACAATCATTCACTTTGCCAAGGTATACCGATGATACAGCAAAACAAAAAACAAAAAACCCCAACAGTTAATAGATAGGATACAATTCAAACTATGCGCATGATCGCCGATTAGGAAAAGTGCTGTTATAGGACTAGTCAGGATAAAGAGTGCATGCTTATGATTAAATATAATATCTCTACCAGTGGGAGCAACTTTTGTGTTCAAAATCAGGATGCTTTGAAGGTAAATTTTAAGAAGAAAGTTTTGTTAGGTTGGTTAAGAGTTTGGTAAAGTGGATGAAGGAAAAATGGTCAGAGCCCCTCTGTTTGTTTTTACCTGCAACAGGTGTCAACTGCGGATTGAGCATCCCCATTGGTGTTGGTGGCGGCACCACCCCCATAAGAGCCCCGACAGGAGTGCCTGCCCGGGGGGAAGAATTCTGCTGCTGTTGCTGTGCTGCTCGTTCTCTCTCCTGCTGCTCAGCAACCTTAGCTGCCCGCTCTGTAAAAGTATTTTAGATTTTCAGTTCTGTTTTATGACCCAGAATTTTTAAAAAAATTCTCTGATCATTTAGCCTTATGTAGGAAAAAAAAGCCCACACAATTTTAGTAATACAGTATATAATTTTGTACTTATTCAGTTGCCAACATAAAAAAAAGAATTCTTTTAAAATTCACCAAGATTTCAAGAAATATGGGCTCAGATCAATACAACCATGGGGGGGAAAGAAAGATGTGGAGTCTATTTTCTCTGTCTGCCTCCCTTCCCAAAATCTTCTCCTATTTGGAAGCAACTGACACTGCACAGCTACAGAATCTAAGGGGAAAATGTGCTCTAGAACATGCGGGCTCTCACTCACATAGCATCTGTCTGTAACTCCTTAAAGCAGCTGTATGTTTTCACAGCCTCACTTGGCAGCCTTCTGCAGCTGCAGCATTTTCCTGGGGGAAAAACAGATTTGGTTTAAGGGTCCAATGCACTTTTTAGCCTTTGAATCTGAAGTGTTGCCGAGTCCTATCTGGTTGTGGAATTGTGTAATAGCCTGAATAAGGATATGTTATAGAAGAGAGGAAGGGAAAATAGTATTTGTTTGCAAGCTTGCTCACTCATTTATGGTTTCATAATCTAAGCCAACGGTCACCAACTGGTGGTCTATGGACCACTGATCATTCGTGAGAAAAAATTGGTGGTCCGCAGAAAAATTATTTGCATTTTTTTTATATTGCACTAAATACTATTTATCTTTTTTTAAAAAAAAATCATATTAGTGGTCCACGGGATTTAAAATTATGAATTTAATGGTCCCTGAGGTCCGAAAGATTGGTGACTCCTGATCTAAGACATGGGCTTTATTCTTTATCACCCTTTTAAAAAACTGCAACACTGAAAGTGTTATGAATGGAATGGCAGCTGTTTGGTGCTAAACAATATATACACCGGGACATGCGTCCTGCAGTATACTGTGTGTTTTCTAAAAACCAGCATTCATTTCTGGTTTTCAATACAACTGCATCAATGGTGAATTACTGATTCTCTTATCAACTGCAGCATTCACTTAACGACCATAGATTCGTTTAACTGCAAAAAAGGTCATAAAATCAGTTCCGCATCATGACTGTCATGAGTTATCATCATTATAGACATCTCGAGGACTAGTAAGCCAGCTATTCACTATCTACAAATCCATGTTGATCTTCATAGAATTAACCTGTTATTACTACTACTGAGGCTGAAATTGATAAAGAAGACTCATTTATTAAATCACTTTATCTGCTCTTTACCAAATTGGTAATGCAATGGAACCTCCATTCAGCAGGCTCTGATACAACAGATTTTGCATTCAAAAGACCACAATGACTCAAATAAATGCAGATGCAAATGAGGCAATGTATGCAATGTCATCTCCCAAATGACAACTGATGCAAAACATATAATCTGTGTCACTTGATAAACTATTATTACACCAATTGATGCCATTATGTAATTTTGTATTTTGTGCATATTCATATATAGTGGAGATCCTCTTCCAATTAATCCATTAAAATAAGATTTCTCTGAGTTGTTAATATGTTGTCAAAGGAATAGCAAGTGTGAGCTATTTCTGCTATTTTCTCTATGTTAACAAGTTTTTAATGTTTTCCTTTTATTGTGGTCCTTCAGTAATGTTGTTTTAAGTTTTTATTATAATGCATTGGCTGCATTTAAATTGGTAATTTAAACAAACTTTTGGCTGTTTACAAGTAGGTTAAATTTTACTGAAGAATACAACATCTATTTAGGTGGCAATGTTTACTTCTATAAACATTATAGAATGTTTATATTCTATAAATATAAAGTAGTCTTTCTTAATGCCCTTCCAAAATGTCTGCATTACAAATGTGGGTTTAATGTTGCCACTACTCACCCTAACCTTTTGGAGGAAAACTATGAACAAAGGGTTTCTCTCTTATTTCCAAGATAAATGATGACAATATTGTTAGAAAATCAAGAATGGGACAAGCATTTATACATTATCTGATTGAAGATTTCCTATTGTACCATTTCAGTTTTCAAAACACTTCTGTATTTTAGTCAAATAAGAAAAGGGTAGGTTTTATATTACAAAACAAGGATAGGAATATAAGTGATAATCTATTCAAACATATATTTAGGGAATATATGAAATTATAAGCATATCTAAACAACACAAGGAAAGCTATACATGTATCATCTGTTGGGAGATGTAAGGAATAAACAGTAAGGATACATAAGAATTTCTTATTGTCAGTGTCTACAATGTATGATTCATATCAAATGACAGCATTCCTTAGTGAATCAGGAAAAAGTCATGTGTTCTCTTTTGATTTAACTAAGAAAAACGGGAATCTATTTTTTTATCAATGATTGTTTAAAGAAAACATCAAATTAAAACAATCTTAAAGATACTTTCACGAGTTTATATTTTTTCATACAAATTCTATTAGCCTGAACTTGGACTATGACCAGAAAAATAGCAGACAACATTTCACAAATGATTTGGACTTAAATATTTGTGCTAGATAGAAGCAGAAAAGAGAGGGAAATTATAGTAAAAACAAAGCAATTAAAAATGATTAGTAGAAGCAGGAGTTAAACTTTGTAATTTCACTGTCAAATTCAACACATTCAAAACCAGTTTGCTCAGATCAGGGCTTGCAACGACTGAGATGCAATGAAATGTTAAAGGCATGATAGGATTCTTTCTTTCATGTGTTAATCTATTCTTCTCTAGTTATATTTACTTATTATCCGGCTCAACACAAAAATTTTCAGGAACAATCTTTATACATCACATGTCATGATGTTGCATTTTAGTTTAAAACAAGGGTATGCATTTGGATGAATTCCAAACTAAATTGGACTGATTTGGAATTTGTGGGCTCGAAGTCTTTGGAGATAACTTGGAAGCTTCAGCTGAAACAAAATGCAGGATCAGGTTAGCAGTCAGAGAAATCCATTTGGATTCTGTGCCCAACTAAGAGTGCTGTTCTGTCACCTAAAAAGGCCTTTATGGCATGACACTGGGATGTTTCAGTAACTGGGATGTTACCAGGCATGGTTCTGCCTATGATTCAAACATTCAACACTGGTGGCGCAATGGTTAAAATGCAGTATTGCAGGCTAATTGTGTCCATATCCAGGAGTTCGATCCTGATGGCTCATGGTTGACTCAGCCTTCCATCCTTCTGAGGTTGATAAAATGAGGACCCAGATTGCTGGGGGCAATATGCTGACTCTAAACTGCCTACTGTGGAGTGGTACATATAGTAAATGTAACAGCTATTGCTATTGCCATCAAGGGTGAGCTTGCTCAAAGATACACTCTCCCATCATAGATTAGAGGGACTTAGACCAAGAGATGGGCTTTCTTGATGTTAGGCTTCATTTAACAAGACATGCTTTCACTGAAGACACAAATGGCTCCTACCCTTCTCATATACAGGAAACTCTTTAAAGCACTTTTATTTCAGCAGACTTTTAAACATTCAAGGGTTTCAGTGCATATTTTTCTTTGCTATTTTTGTGATTATTATAATTTTGAACAGGTTGCTTCTTAAACACAGAGATATTCATTTAATTTGTTTTGCTCGTGTTTGCCCAAATCATGTCCATTGAGGCATCTCATAAACTCTGCAAATAAATAAATAAATAACTTTTAAAGCAGATCAGCTCTTTAGTTCAGCTGAGAGGAACCTCTTGTGTGTAACAACCAATATTCATCACATAAGAAAAATGCCAGGGGAAGGAAATATGTATCTTGCAATTGATAGCACTAACTTTTAATTATAAATGGTTTACCAATGCTATCCAGAATGTAATGTATCCTGACCCCATTTTGCACAAAAAAGCCCAAAGAACAAACTCTGTAAGGAAATTTAATGTAATTCTGCAAAAAGAAAATGTATCAGAAACTAAATAAAGTGTTTAGCACAATCCCCATCCTGCCCCTTTCACTTGACATAATATATTACTTTTTCTAAAAAAAAAACCCAACAACAACAACAACCCCCCATCAAATTCTGTCCAAGTGAAAATAATGTACTTTTCATCCCTGTAAAGTAAACCCATAGTTTATTAACAATTAAATGTTGACATTAAGTTTTCTGTATCAAAACTAGCTTCTGAATAAAAGCGGGGAGCCTATAAATCAATCTAGAACTAAATGCCTTATTTTCAAAGACTCAAAATTAAGATTTAGATCAACTGTTGCTGTATATGACTGTCTCTACTCAAAATACAAATCCAATTAAAATTATTTCCATTATTTATTAAAAAGTATTTATTGATATATAAATTCTATACCATTTCATTTTCCATAAGTCAATTAAGAAGGTAAATTGTAATCATGTTTCTTTCTCATTTTAATGTAGTTTCAGACTGGATTATTTTCTTTGTCCATTTGCAAAAACAGTACAAATTGCTTGACTTTGTTTTAGCTATTATCTGCTCCACCCACACCAAAATGACTAATACAATTTAGTCACAGAACAAAGTTTTAGGATCAAACTTTACACATTTAGAGCCAGCATACTGAAATCAGTTCACTATTACTTGATTTTAATCTACAACTAAATCCAACCCATGGATTCTAATAAAAATAAAACACAGGATTAGTGGAAACAAATAGTTAACTTCCATGAATCTTATATAATAACAATACCAACAATAATATAATAACTCATTATGAAAGAATGATCCCAAATCACAGACGAAATATGTTTCGAAAGACAGATGGAAGAATTAACCAATAGAAAAATTAAAGATCCAATACAAAGTTTATCTAAAATTCAGTTTGTTCTGAAATAATTATTTTTTTCATTCTGCAACATTTATAAATTCATTTTTTCCAATAGTAGAATAAAAACTTTAACTATTATAGGATTAAGAAAATGTGGTTTTTAAACATATTGTTCTTTTTTTTGTTTAAAATTGTTTAAAGTTATTTAAACAACTAAATCACTATGACAAAGGATTAAAAGCACATTTGGATTCAGTAACTCAGTAAAATGCAAAATTTCATTAAGTTTATATCATTAATGAAAGAATGTGCTACTTTTCTAGAGACAAATTTTAGTTGATAAGTAATCTTATTGTGTGTTTTACTACATCATACATCCATATAGGATGTGCAATGTTGATAATTTAGAAACAACACATGAAAGAGATTAAATGTTCCCTTTCCTGTTCTATTTTGTCTTTCAGTTTTGAACAAAGGTATTTTTCACACTATGCCGGTGCCTTATTTTCTTGTCTTATTCAATAATGATATTTAATTATCTAACTTATCTAACTCTTTATTTCTATTTGGTTTAAGACCTGTAGCAGAATAGCAGAATACCTGGACTAGTTATTTTGAATTAGTATACAGATTTCAGACTTCTTTCTCTATCCTGTATCTGTTGAAATATTTTCTTGGGTCTCCTTTTCAATTTTTAATCTCATTTTTTTTCAAAACCGTTTTCTTTAATATTCTCCAATTCAGGTCTCTGGTTCTATTACTTCTGCTTTTCTAATTTCCAAACCCATCTGTAAGTTTCAGTACCACTAATGTATCTAATTTATTATGGGCACCTCAGGCTGTAATCATTCACCTGTTTAAGTTTTCAAGACAGAAATTGGACTTGCCTGTTTTAGACATTGCACCTTTTTCTGTTTTAGATTTACCTTCATACTCTGCTTTCTTGGAGGCTTCCAAATTTCTCCACTCTGTTCCAACCAGTCTGCTGAGTTCTCCAAAGGAATAATCTGGATGCTGAGCTTTAATAACAGCTCTCATCTCACTGCTAAACAAGATGTATCCACTCATATTGATCTTCCTTTTAGAGCCTTCTTTTTTTACATTGCCTTTGATAGACTTCGGAGTGGACTATAAAGGAAAAAAAAGAGAGATTGCCTTAAATGTATAGAAAAATTCAGATGTATTTATTTAATCAATTTGCACACTGCCTTAAGATTGGCTATTTTGATCATTATGGAAGTGCTTCAAATTTATTATGAGTAGATCACCCGACCTTGATCACAACTGTATGTGAGCTATAAGCTGTAGGATAGCTATAAGGATGTATCGCATACTTTATAATGAATTTGAAACTTTCTGTAAATTCTTAAGTCACAAAAAAATTAAAATGAGAAAAAACACAGAGGCCACGTAGGGTCCCTGGTTGTTATGATAAATTATTGGCTCTACCTCCTAAGCAGCAGAATCTTCGTAAGCTGGAATGGGCGTTGGTACTTACCTGATACGTTCATTCTCACTGCAGGTGGAGGCAGCAGTCAGATAGGGTTAACTCCGTCTAGTGACCAATAGGGCTGAGTCTACAGTTTGCATCTTGAACCGTCGATAAACGATGAATCGGTTCAACACTTTGAGATCTAGAATCGGTCTCCAGCCCCCTGAGACTTTTGGCACCACAAACACAGAGGAATGGAACCCCTGCTGTTCTTGGTCCTTGGGCACAACTTGAATGGCCTGACCTGTAGAAGATGGCAAATGACCTCCAGCCATCTTTTTTGAATATCCCAAGACACGACACAGAATGAAAAGCCTCGGAGGATTGGAGAGAAACTCTAGGGACAGACCCCACCTGATGGTCCTCAGCACCCATACATCTGTTATTATGTCTTCCTATCGCTCAGCGAACACAGATGGCCCCATATCGGGACATCCTCCACATAGTCACTTTTAATATCTGTAGGACCAGTTAAAACCCCCTCTAAAAGACTTTCTTGATGGGTAGCTCTGGAAAGTTTTGTTGGATCTATCCTGCTGCTGATTAGGACCTTGTTGAGACTGAGACTGACGCTGTGGATGAGGGTTGGAGAAACCCCCCGGTCCAAACCCCCAAAAGGGCGGGCATCGATAGAAGGTAGATTTCCGGCTGTCCAGATTGAGAAAGGTCAATTGAAGGACATTACACTTGTCTTTCAACTCTACTAATAAGGGCTCTAATGGGGCCCAAAAGAGACATTCCCCCGAGAAAGGAGATGAAGTTAGCCTCCACTTGGCCCTGGCATCAGCTTGCCAATGCTTAAGCCACAACAAGCGCATGGAAGTAACGGTGGAAGCAATTGCTTTAGAAGCAAAACATGCAGCATTGAGTGCAGCATCAGCTGAAAATTCTAGTGCTGCTTTCAATTTATTAATATCTCGATGGGCCCTGGAATCTCTGTTGGGAATTCTGCCCTGTAGTTGCTTAAGCCAAAGGAGAGCAGACCTGCTTAAAAACAATGCGGAGGTGGAGGCTCGAATAGCCCAGGCCTGGTGTCCTTGACAAGCGTTAGTTTAAGACACTTGTCTTCTGGTTTGAGAGAATCCTCAGGAGTGCTAGCCACTGCGTTGGAGAAGACTAGTGCCACCACCAGAGGGTCTATAGAAGGGAGCTCGAGCCTTGACTAGGGCTGGGCCTACATTGTACAGCCATTTATCTAGGGCATTGGGCAAAGGAATCAAGCCAGGACTGAAGATGAAGATTCTCGGAACAACTTCCTTCTCCACTGTAGGCTCCAGAAAGAGCAGATCCTCAGAATCTCCTGATTCAGTCACGGTAGCCTTGGGGGCTGGAGAAGATTTGAAACCCGCTATCTTCTTAAACAATAAGGAGCAAAACAGAGTGGGCTTAAACAGACCCACAAATGCAGGCTGGTCTGGGCCCAGATCTTCATCTCCAGAGAGGTCTGAATCTCTGGGACCCTGCTCTTCCTCATCCCCCAATGGGGAAGGCTGAGACGCTGAATGTTCAGAAGGGACATTCCCTAAGGAAAGCTTTTTCCTACTCTTGGATTTGGAACCATCTGGCTTGGATTTGTGTCTAGAAGATCCCTTGTGCTGAAGCCCCACAGCTATACCTTTTCCAACACCGGAGGCTATAATGGCAGCCACATCTGGGATTACAGTAGGGGTCGGTTGAAACCCCAAAAACACCGGGGAGGAAAAGGGCTGATCTGCCTCAGGAGAGGGGCCTGTACCATCAAGGGATTCATCCCCATTAGGAAGGGAATCAAATACCTCTGTTCCATCTCCCAACTGAGAAGGAGAAGCAAGAGAAGAAGGAGCATCCTCCGAATCTGGAGAAAGATCAGCAGGGGGAGGGCTACCTGGAGAAACTGGGAGCATCTGAAATGGATGTGGGCTCTCTCTGCCACCCTGCTTGTCCTTGCTAGAAGGAGCCTTGTGCACTGAGGACTTGTGGTGTCGCTTTCCACCCTTCTTTGCTGCCTTGGCTGCTTTAGCAGGAGGTTCCTCAGATCTGTCAGAAGCTACCCCTCTTTTCCTGGCAGGCTTGGCTGAAGAAGGCCCAGCCACAGGGCTATCAGCTGGAGAAGAAGCCCGGGGGGAGGCTACTGCCCCTTCCCCTGCATTGGAAGCCATAACCTGAGTGGAAGAAACAGCTGCCCTCAAGGTCTGTGCTGTTAAACAGGGCCCCTTGGTATTAAAGCACTTAAAATGGCACCCACTGCCTTCACGCCAAAATAATCTGTCATTTTGCCTCCCTCACTTTAAAATGGCGCCTGCTTCTCACCGTGTTAATAACAAAAACATCACTGACATCCTGCAAGGTAAAGCAACCACTGGCAGTTGCTGCAGACAGAGGCCGCAGGGTTTCCACCCTTGGGCTTGTCCCTGGGCCAATTCTGCGCATTGGAGCCATTCCGCTCTTCAAAGGAGTCTTCACCGCTCTGTTCTTAAAGGAGAACGGCTCCGACGCATGCAAAACAGCTTTCCAAGCCGCACGGCTAATCAGCACCATGGGGCAAAGCCCCTAGGCTGCAAAATCACCCCCTCTGCCTGCGAGATGTTAAGGATGGCAGAGGGTAGGAAACTCTCTATTTTTAAACTTTAGATCTACAAGAAACCGAATTATCTATAAGAGAAAGTCAACTATACATCCAGTCCAAAACTGGCTTAGTTTAAAGCTGGGGAGGAGCTGCACGGAGGATGGTTTTATAAACTGTAGACTCAGCCCTATTGGTCAATGGATGGAGTTAACCCTATCTGACCTGCTGTCTCCATCAATCGTGAAGAATGTATCTGATGCAGATAGGCCTTGATGGATGACCACAACTGAGCCCAAAATTTCCAGGGAATTTTGCCCCATTTTACAAGCTTTCTTGCCACAGTTGTTAAGTGAATCACTGCAGTTGTTAAGTTAGTTAACATGGTTGTTAAGTGAATATGACTTTCTCGTTGACTTTTGACTGTCAGGAGGTTGCAAAAGGTGATTATGTGACCCCAGGACACTGCAGCTGCCATACATACATGCTGGTTGCTAAGCATCTGAATTCTGATCAAGTGACCAAGGGGTTGCTGCAACTGTTGTAAGTGTGAAAAATGATCATAAGACACTTTTTTTCAGTGCCATTATAACTTTGAATGATCACTAAATGGTTTTAAATCTAGGATTACATGCATTGCTTATTATTCCAAAGAGTTATATAGCATTTTTTTAGAGTTATAAATGTTTATGGCACCAGTTAGAAAACGGGAGACAGTAAGAACTAATACTGCCTTAAGCATAAAACCTGGCTGGGTGATTTTAGGCCTGTCACTCTCTTTCAGCCCAAACCACCTCACTGGGTTGTTGTGAGGAAAACAGGAGGAAGAAGGAGCATTAGATATGTTTGCTGCCTTGTGTTTTATTTAAAAATAATAATAAAGGCAGAATAAAAATAAAAAATAAATTATCCTTTCAATTTATTTTTTATTTTTATTCTGCCTTTATTATTTTTATTTTATTTGAATATTTATTTGCCATGTTTCATAGTACCATGATGTTACATTTGTTGCAAGTCTATACAACTGTATGGAGTAAATAATGACTGATGCCAAGGCTTCTCCCCAATGGTGTCTACCTGTCTTATGAGATCTGGCAGGAGAGGTTTGTTCAGGGCCCATCCGTAAGTGCCATCTCTGACAGGGCTCAGGAAGAGCAGCTTTTCTGCTGTGGTACATTCTGTTCTTCAGGAACATTATTCTCCTAGAAACTAGATTTGTCTCAACCCTGCTGGCTTTTCACGATGCACCAAAAACCTGGCTTTGATATCAAACTTTGAACACTGATAGTATGGGTGAGCCTGTTTCTTGACCTTGGCTGTTTAAACTGAGCATTCTCGGGTGCTAAGTTTCTCTGTTGTTTCAAATTTAGTTTTCTTTTTATTATGTTTTTATTCTTTAAACTGTTGGCCATTCACAGTCCTGCATCTGGCTTGGGTAGCCATATAAATTTATTACATGAGCACATCACATCACTCACACATACTTACATTGTCACACAGTTCATACAAATATCTTCCTTTCGCCAATATGATTTAGTAAGTCATATTACCTGTGGCGGAGTATATGGCATTATGTCCAATTCATTGGAGTGTGGAGTCTGCAGTTGAGGTATTGTTGGTGCTTCTGCAACTTCACCTTCCTCTTCCCCAATCTCTTCAATATCCTCTTCTCCACCTTCTAACTCAGCAAACTTTGCTTCTAGCTGCTGAATTTTTTTCTCTAAAAGTGGAGATGGCTCCTTTTGTGGAATAATGGGTTTTCTAGAAAAAAAATGTATATATTTACTGAACACACTCTTTCTCTTCATTACAACACAGAAAGAAGCAATAAAGAGTAAACTGGAGAAATGCTAAGTGCCAGGTCAGGGAAACATAGCTAAGTCCAGTTTACATCGGTATCTTCCACTAACCCCTCCACATCTTTCTGTCCTTGAAGACCATCTTTGCTTCAACTGCATCCAAATGCTACTTCACACACTGCCTTTGCTCTTTGTGACTGCTCATTTTTTAATTCACCCATAGTCATTTTTAACCCCATCTCTTCTTGCTTAATACCCAAATTTTTAAAGTACACCATTCTGCATTCAACTTACTTTTACATTTCTCCTGACATACCCAATTTCCAAATAAACCAGTGGGCAAATGCGTGCTGTTTCACACAACCATCATATGGTACACAACATATCACTCCTGGTTTTCCAACATTATTTGCCTATATTAAAATTTATTCACCCATTTCCACATCTTTAATAAACCATTTTCTAAATAAAATCCCTTGTATTTGCTTTGAATTGGGAACAGCATAGAAGGCTTTTGAGCCTATCTATCTCAGAGAAGTAGGCAGATCCTTTGTGTCCTTCATATGAAGTAGGCCAAGTTAGAGTGCAATACTGCAGGCTATTTCTGCTGACTGACTGCTGCCTGCAATTTGGAAGTCCAAATCTCATCAGGCTCAAGGTTGACTCGCTTCCATCCTTTTGAGGTGGGTAAAATGAGGACCCAAATTGTTGGGGGCAATAGACTGACTCTGTAAACCGTTTAGAGAGGGCTATAAAGCTCTGTGAAGCGGTATATAAAAGTGCTATTGCTAGACTTCTATAATTCTTAGTTGGATAAACGACCAGAGAGGAGTCATGATCCAGGGAACAGTCCATTCACTTGAAGAAAGGTAAAGTTATATTGTCGGCCACAGTATTTCTATAGTCTCTGCAGCATGGAAAAAGGTATTCTTGTCCATTGTAAAATAGATTGTTAGATTATTTGTATTTAAAAATTAAAATACATTTTACCTGAAATAATAAATTTCATCATCTACTACCTTAGCAGACAAAGAAAATCTTTTTAGTCCCTTGAATTTTTTCATCTGTTTGTCACTTTCATTATAGCGACTTTCACAGAGCAGAACATCATTTTCATGGATTTCAGTTGGTCTACAGGAAAGAAAGTCCTTGAAAGACAGCACAGCACACTTTCCTGAAAGAGAGGATAATAAATAGTTGTATTTTATTAAGATGTATATCATATTTGTAATATGTCTGAAAATTTTGAAATATCAAAGTGTGTGGGCCAATCAGGGTGATTAGTTGAACCCAGAAGCCAATACAGCAACTAATGTCATATGTGCTGCACAGTACTATTGGTTTATGACATGTAGCTCCTGATAAGGTCATTGATTCAACAGATACGAAATGAGCATCCTTAATGCAGACACAAAACTGTATCAGCTGTCCAATATTCCAGAAAGTTACTTCTCTAGAAAAGAGCTAAATGAATTACAGAGTCCATTTCTTCTTTCTTGTTAATAAATGAAAACTTATTTTTTAAAGTAATGTGATTATTACATAATTTTATTTTGCAGCAATTTTATTAATGTAAGGAAGTGACCATTTTTTAAACTGTAAAATTTGAAACATAATAATAAAATGTATTTTATTGTTTAATTACCCAGAATGCACGTCATCGGGCAAGTCTCTTCCAAGTTACTCAAAAATACTTCCTTCTTATAAAACATTTTAGTTGGCTCATGTTCTGTTTCTTCTGGGTGAATAAAAATTGGACCAAAGAAATATGCAGCTCCATCTCTAACCCACATTTTTTCTATTCTGAAAAGATAGAAAAAAACCTGCTTCAAAGTATTTCAAATTCAATTTTAACATTTCCTTTCACTTAATGTATTGATCGACTATGCAATTAAATTGTTGATTCCTATCAACCACATAGGCATATCTTCTTCAGGATATTAATGCATTATATGACAGTTGTATTCCTTTTTGCTGTGGTACCTTCTGCAACTGCAGGTATTCCTCAACTTACATCCACAATTGGGGCCAGAATCTTTGTTGCTAAGCAATGTAGTTGTAAAGCGGGCCATCATGTGACTGCATCAATTAGCAATGACAATCCCTGCTCTCTCCGTTGTAGTTTTTAAGCAAATCCCATTCGTTGTTAGCTGAGGACCAACCCCAATACAAGCCACTGTTATACATTTGTACTACTTAAAAAAAGTTGTACCTGCCAACTCTTGGTCGGACTAAACCATGCGATTTTATGAAGACACAATCTCCAACTTTTAACCACATGTCATTGTAACAAAGCTGTTCATAGTAGTGACAGCCAGGTTCTCCATTTGACATGTCTACTGGAACATCTTCCTTATCCTGAAATACAGAAATATTTATTAACTAGGAAAAGTGATGCAACTGATATTAAAGAATAATATTTATTGGAAATCTTCAGCAACACCCAGAGGCAATGTTTATGCAAGGTCACCAATGTCCAGAGATGTCCAATATATGCTGTGTAAATTACTTTTATTTTTCTATACACTTACCGTTGCTTTTGCCTCTAAAAATGATGAAAATATCAAAATATATGGGAAATCTATAAAAAAGCCAGAATTGTCTGTCTCCAAATAAATTTAAGGCACTCACATTCCCACTTTAATAACTCATTCCATTTAAATAAATACCTTTTCAAGACTAAGAATGCTATCTCCAATTTTGGTATCCTCCAATGTTTCAGTATGTTTTTCTTCATCAATTTTGTCTGTATTAGCAAACACTGAGGCAACACGAACCACAGGTAAGGGTATGTCTCGAGGGACAAATCGTACAGAACTAATAGGCATAGTCCATAATTTAATTTTCTTAAAAGACTTTGTCTTTGCAGAATAACGTGATTCACAAACATAGACATCTTCATCTCTGAAGTTTTCTGGACATAGCTTAAAATATTCCTGCAAGATAAAAAGAAATGAAAATTAGGGCAATACACATAATGGCAATAGCACTTAGACATAGACCGCTTCAGAGTGCTTTACAGCCTTCTCTAAGCAGTTTAAAGAGTCAGCATATTGTCCCAAACAATCTGGGCCCGCCTCGGAAGGATGAAAGGCTGAGTCAACAGACATGTAGATAGCAGAAAACGACCAGTGTTTTACTGAAACACTATCAAATAGAGTAATGGTCTGCTTTTTGCAATTCAGGCCTCTCAAGGTGATAGCAGTGTTGAGTTCCAACAAATGAGAAAGGATTCCAACCCCCCACTCCCTGATTCTATCCTGTCCTATCCCTGAGCCTTGGTCTTCCCTTGAAGTATGTTTAATCTAGTACTACAGTATTAGAAGCCACTCCAAACCTACATGTTTTAGTTATTTAGAGGGATACGGTTACATTCTGGAAACTTGAGCTAGCGTCCATTATCCTCTCTCTCTTCCTTCAAATAAACTATTTCCCCCCTAATCACTTGTGTCTTAACTTCTATAAATTAGACACTATTTACAGTTTGCTTTCTATAGAGAGAGATACTATGACTCTCCAGATATTGCTAAATAACCCCAGCACTGTCATGCTAGAAGGAATTGTAGGCAACAATGACAAGGCCAGTTTTCCTATTTGTTCCATTCCCAAATGTAAGAGGCAAGCAGAAAATCAGTATTAATATAAGAGTAAGATTCTTCTCACCTTAACAAACATAACCACACATTTGCCTAGAATTTTGCTCACTGTAACTTTGTTGTAATAATCGCTTTTAAACACCTCCTTCTCCAAAAATTTTCTGGTGGCAAGATGGAATGTTTCATTTGGTCGATAAAACCAGCAACCGTATAACCATTTCTCCCCTAAAAACAAGAGAAAGTTTAGCACGCACAGACAATAAAGTTATAGTAGAAAACTATCATAATAATTTCAAGGTCACTTTATATTAGACAATTATAGTGTTCTTCTGGTAGCTGTCTGAAGCTTTGCACAGAAGATATCTAGCCAATGAAATATATTGTTTTATGTCTGTTATCTTCAGAATTAATACACTCAAAGTATTTTGATGAATTTGAAAAAAAGTAGACAACTTTTGAGGCCTGCACCCACCTTAAAAGAAATAATACTTGACTACATTTAATTTTATGAATGAATGAATGAATGAATGATGTTTCCTGTGAAGGAACTCAAGTTAAAAAAAGGAGGTTATTGTTTATCAGTGATGCTAAAGAGAGCGGCAACAGGAAACTATATCAATCATTCAGAATTTGACAATAACAATCTCCTCTTCATGCCAAAAGGGGAATATGAAATGAAATCAGGTGGAGTTGTCTCTCTGAACCACTCCAAAGGAATAAAAAATGAAGGATCCGCTGATGCCCAGACAATGGTTTTTTGTTCTGAAATATTTCAAAATCCATCAATCTACTATATTAACCTCATGACAGAGTCTTAACAATCATACAAGGAACTTTATTATTTGAATAGTGCCAGATATTCAAATTATAAAATTACTGATGGGATATGCTGTCCTCGGTTCTGTATGATTAAATTTTAGTTATCGTTCGGAAATCAAAGTATATATACAGTACTTGCTTGGTTTTTTTAAAAAAATCTTTAAAAGTTTTACAAAAACTAACACTCCTTACCATTTGAATCTTCCCACAATCGTTCTATGCAGACTATATGAGGTTGTAAATTAGCTTCTGCCGGTTCAACATATACATAATCTCCAACATGGTACATGCTGTTCTTAAAGCTGCAATCTTGGCTGTATGTTCTGTGTAAATTAGATAGTCCTGATCCTCCAGAAGTATCTTCACTCTTTTCAGCTTCTTATGCAACATACAACAAAGCATGGGAAATTATTTCTACTCAGTTTAAGGGATTACAGAACTCTTTACTTTGCAATATTATGTGTGCTGCCTTTCGGGGTGCTGGATAGTCTTTTTCTTGAAAAGCTTTATTCAACAAATTTCTTTTTATTTGTTTAGTATATTTATATCCTACTTTATCTCCACAAACTCAAGGTAATATACATGGTGTGTGTGTGTGTGTGTGTGTGTGTTTGTGTGTGTTCTCATTTTATCCAAAGAGCTTTTTGAAGTAGATTGGACTAATCTACTAGATTGACTGCTATCTACAGTTCAGCAGTTCAAATCTCACCGGCTCAGGGTCAGGGTTGACTCAGCCTTCCATCCTTCCGAGGTGGGTAAAATGAGGACCTGGATTGTTGTTGGGGGGCAATATGCTGACTCTGTAAACCACTTAGATAGGGCTGAAAGCCCTATGAAGCGGTATGTAAGTCTAACTGCTATTGCTATATTGCTATTGCTAATGATTAATAACTGTTTCAAAATCAATTTATGCTTAGTTGAGATTTAAGTGCTGGACCCATATCCAACATTTACCACTTACACTAGGCATCTTAAGCAATCCAAGTAGTCTTCAACTTACAACAGTTCACTTAGTGACCGTTTGAAGTTACAACGGGACTGAAAAAATGACTTATGGCCTTTTTTCACACTTATGATGGTTCCAGCATCCCCATGGTCACATGAGTTACATTCGGATGCTTGATAAATGACTCACATTTATGATGGTTGCAATGTCCTGGAGTCATGTCATCCTCTTTTGCAACATTCTGATAAGCAAAGTCAGTGGGGAAACCAGATTCACTTAACGACTGTGTTACTAATGTAAGAACTGCCATAATTCACTTAACAAATGTGGTGGGAAAAGTCGTAAAATAAGGCAAAACTCATTTAACAAATTTCTCACTTAGCAACATAAATGTAACAATAATATAGAAGCTATATTTGTTATAAGCTGTAAGTTTATTATATAAGCTATCTAATATAGCTTATATTACTATTAAAATATCAACATGAACATATTGCTTTCACGTTAAGCCTGTTTGTTCCTCTAATAAAAATACAATAAATTACCTCTTTATTTATAGTGTTGTACTGGCAATATGAACAGGGAAAGTTGCATGTAATTGCAAACACTTATACCACAATATATTCTTTTGTCATTCTAAATAGCATTAGCAAAATGTCAGTTAATACAGTCATAAATATTAATGGAAAGTTAAACGTATTCTATTTATTTTTCTTTTGTTCATTTATGTCAGATTCTTGAAGACTGCCTAGACAAAGTTCCTGGAATTTTCTTAGCAAAGTTTTTCAGAAGTGTTTTTGCCATTGCCTCCTTCCTAGGACTGAAGGAAAGTGACTGGCCCCAGGTCATCCTGCTGGCTTTGTGCCTGAGGAACTAGCCTAATATCTTAACTTCTACAGTATATTTACCAAAATAAATTTAGTTCAATTATTTCCCTGTTGTAATCTACTCTGCATATCTAATCTTACATAAATCCAACACAGTAAGAAAACCTGAACTCCAAAATCTAGCCTTAAGTCAGGTTGTGGTCTTACTGATATACTATCCAAATAGATAATATAGAGAAGCTATCTGAAGTTATACAAACAATTTCATACAAAATTGTTATCTTCTGTACAGCTATTTGAAGAAGCCGAGTTATTGAAGCTGCAAAAAAGTGTCTGTCAAATCAACCAATATTAAATATGTTACTGTGAAATACCACTAACAAAGAAATACCACAAATGTTGATGCTGACTTCCTCACTAACTGTCATATTCTTTCAAATATTTTTTTTAGGGAAGATTCTATTAAAAGTTTGAAAATATCTGCAGAATAATCTATATTCCATAATACTGTTTGCCTTACACTAAAAATTATATACACTGACATTCTTGCTATCAAAATCTGAAGGTAAATGAGACTGAATTATAAAGACAGGATTTTTTTGAGAGAGACTCCCCTACATTTAAAATTAATTTATTATTCTTTATTCTACAGGGCCCATTTTGTAAATTATATTGATAATAGAAATCAATCTTTATCCAATCTCCCCCTTATAAATGATTATACGTCAATAGAAGTGTCATGATATACACCATACAGTTACCTCTCTTCTCCTCTTCTCTTTTAAGTTTGTCCTCTTCCATTTCTTTGGGAAGTTTTTCCTTCTTCTCTTTTTCTACATCATTATGTAGATGTTTAGTAGTGTAGCTAAGGGCTGGTGATAACAGGATCTCACCATTTTTGCAGAGTTCATCACGGATTTTGATAAAGAACTGCTGAAGTTCCACAGCATCCTCATAAATCTCTGAATCCGTCCTTTAAGGAAAAGAATAATATGTAAAATGCTAACCTATAAAATGTAATAACTTGAGCATGAACACATTATAAATATTATTCGTATCTGCTGCCTTTTGGGTCCAGCTTTGGATGTAATGAGAAATGTCAAAATGAAATGAAATAAAAAACCTACAATCTAAATAGTTTTAAAAAAAAACATTTAAATTACTGAGGAACATCTAGAACTAAATGTACATATTATTTTAAGTGATATTACAGTAATCTAAATGTCACAAGAAAATTCCAATCAGAATGACAGTGTCTATTTTTTAATCAACGTTTGCACACAAAATAGACATCATGTAAAACCTTCAAAGGCCTTTAAAAATTAAAAACAAAATTCACAACCATTTATAAATCAATCTTGTCCCACATCTTGCAAATGCTTTATTATAAAAAGGGCTTTTCTTTATTTTAGTCATAGTCACAGCAAACGTAAAGTACTACTTACCGGTTCATTCTCCTTGCGCGTTCCAGTACTTCAAACATATGCTCTTGGAACAAATCCAATCTTCTATAGCGGTTATTCTCTACATTTCTTCGTATGATGTCAAAAGTCAAAGGAGGCTTGTTTGGGAAACTGGGGTCAACAGCAGGAATTTCAGCTAAAGAGTCACTATAGCACCTCCCCTCATCATCCTGGTGACTCATTACAGAGACAAAAAGGTTATGGATAAGTTCTTGAATCAGCAGAGTTACATTTGGGACATGAGAATCTTCATCCCCTTCTATATCTCTTCTAGTCTCAAGCAAAACTTTATGTAGCACAAGTGCATCTTTGTAAATCAAGGATTCAGGTTCATTGTAAGTGCAGGCATTATTAAACATCATTACAAAATCTTCAACCATAGAATCAATATCCTGATATTTGTTGGCCATCATGTGACTTCTTATTTTCTCCATATCAACTGGCTTTTTAATTGTCAGATAATAATCAGGAAGCTCTGACCGTGATGGAAGTCGTAGAAAAATAGCACTGAGTCTTCTACCTCGTTTATCTGTATAGTTCTTCACAGCTTCGTATACTTCATTAAGCTTCTGTTGCATTGGAGTCATATATTTTGATTTTTTAGGAGAGATGCCAGTTTTTCTACCTAGGGAGATAAAACTAAATTTTGCCATTTGCAATATTGGTTGCTCAAATATTAATAGGATTTCTGACCAGACAGATCTAACTGATAAGACTTTTTATACTTTTCAACATACTCTGAATGTTCCCTCACAGTGGAACACATGACATGGTACATTCAAAGTAGTGGGAGAAAAAATATTACAAGGGTCAGGTTAGTTTTGTCAAAAGTAAAAGGCATACTTGTTAGACATCACAACCACAGGAATTTAACAGATAAGTATTGCCACATCTGGAGATTCTTCATTACATACAATTTTGTGACTGCACAAAAAAATAAGGCTAAAACTTATTATGAGTCCTGTTTCATAAACATTAGAAACTTCTGGGTCATGGCACTGATCACTAAGTATAAAATGCAGTACTAATATTTAACTCTGAATCATTAACAATTTATATTACTAACTAAAGCCATGTTCAGTATTAAAGGCTTACAGTAAATGCTATTAAAGCAAAATATGATTCTACAAAATTAAAACAAAACACAGTTGTAATAATAATTACTTCTTTATAAATATCACTCTAATGTATTTCCCTAAAATCTCAAAAGTGCATTAGAGTCTTGCCTCATTTTAGGGCATTTTGCAAGTTTTCAAGGATTAGAATGGGAGAAGTTGGGTTTCTGGAAGACATCATTTACCTGAAATCTTAGAAGGCTGGATTATTGTCCATCATTGCCTTAATCTAACATTAGCTGTTAGAATGTCTTATGTCCCAGAAATCTAGCATATGAATTTAATACATGTAGTTTATTTGGATCAAATTATTAGAATACTGTGAGATTCACTATTATTAGGATCCTAATACTGTAAACACTTCACTATAATTGAGAAAGATTTATAAACAAGCAAAAGATTACCAAGCAAAAATTCAATATAATTGAGAAAGATTCATAAATAACAAAAAATGAATGAGCAATAATGCTCATTTACTCAACAGCCATGGTGGCGCAATGGTTAGAATGCAGTATTGCAGGCTGACTTACTGCTCACTGCCAGGAGTTCAATTCTGACTGGCTCAAGATTCCCCCGCCTTCCATTCTTCCAAGGTCAGGAAAATGAGGACCCAGATTATTGGAGACAATATGCTGACTCTATAAACCGTTTAGAGAGGGCTATAAAGCACTGTGAAATGGTATATAAGTCTAAGTGCTATTGCTGTTTATGCATCTTTCTTGATTATATTTAAAAAGTAAGCAAAAGTTTTAGAGTATATTCAGTTTGTATTTTGAATAACCTATTTCAGTAATTCAACAAGTTTTCTATCCACAGTATAAACATCACCTATTCAAATGAAAATTCACAAGTATTACTTACTTAACTTTAATTTAGGGGAAGCAATCTCATCATCTTCAAGCAGAGGTCCCAATTCTTTTCTTTTTTCTTTAAGAATTTTCTCTAAAATATGAGCGTCATTGTAAACCTATTAATCATCAAAAAATTAAAATTAATTCATAATAAAAATGTATAAAGCAACAAATTTATATGTAAATATGCTTTTTAACCATGTGAGCCTGGTGTGTTAGCTAGCACTGGTGTACATATCCATTAATGGCATAAATGGTAATGGCCAGAAGGCTGATTAATAACTATTTATAATATATTTAAGGATTAAAGTATTATTCCTTAAATTGTACTAAGAAATTGGCAGCAGGTAGGCCCACTATAGCCCTAAATGTAAATCTAAGGGCATCTTTCTAGAATAAGTATGTATAATGTGAAAGGCCTTTTCTTAATTGAGATTTAGAGGCTCACTCCAAAATCTTATTTATCAGATTCTTATGTTCCATGTTCACATGTAATACTGATTATTTCATACTCTAAAAAATATTACAAAGTTACATATAATGTAAAAAAGTAGATAGGAACTTGTTTTAATCCTTTTGTTAAAATACCCAATGCCAGTACTGAATGATTCAGGACCAATGAGAAGAAAAGCTAAATAGTCCATCAAATCTGATATTAATCTGCCTTTTAAAGAAGGATAGCATTTAAAAGTTCATGCAGGTAAAATTGCTAGTAACAAATAGCCTGGTTGGTACAGTGGTACCATGCTACTCAACTGCTTTGAAACTGCATTTTGATGCGGTACTTACCGTTGATTTGGTTCTCACCACACAAGCTAGAACTTGTTAGTGTCGGCTGTTATGTGACTCACTACATTATTCCTTATAGGAAAAATCTGCTTAGTACTCATCGTTTTTGGTACTCATTGCACCTCCCGGAACCAATTAATGAAGAGTACCGAGGTACCACTGTAATCTATTATTTCTGTATCAGCATGATAAACTGATTATTATCAAGCAATAATTTTATTGCAAACTGTAATCTGATGCAATAGACTGAGAATTATTTCTAAAGGACTAAACAACCCTAGTAACTGCAACCATTTGTATCCTATCCTTTGCTAAAAAAAAAAAACCCTCATTGCTGAGATGTTTAAAAAAGGCAGCTTTGAACAAAACCTATACAAGGAGCCTACACAAGTATGAAAAATATTGTGAAATTCATATAATAAAATTCCAAGATAGGTTTTATTTATGGTAATTTACAGAGTAAGCTAAGGGAAATATGGATAACTTTTAAAATATCTTTCCTTCTGATATACCTGTGAGCCTTCTTCATTATAATGCCTCGCATTTCGAAACATTAACCTCATATCTTCTATCATAGCTTCTTCTCCAACATATTTGTCACTACGGATATTATGTTCTATTATTTTTAAATCCATTGGCTCCAAAATAATTTTGTAATAATCTGGATAGTCTTTTTTTGAAGGTTTCACCATAAACAGCTCACACAGCCTTCGGCCTGTTCCAGGTTCTCGTGCTTCAAGAACAACATTATATAAGATTTTCATGCGCTGTTTCTTTATATTCTTCTTACTGTTCAGTTTAAAGAGAGAGAGAAAGACTATTTTAATCTTGGTCTATGAAATCAGAATCATTTGCTGTTTTCTTCTGTGGAAATCTATTTATTAGATTATATATTATCTAGAGTATGTATGCATGAATAAATGAATAAAGAAAGTAAAAAGGACTGACCCAGATTGGATGTTGCAAAGTAAAAAGGTCTAATGGAAAAAAGAAAGGACCAGAGATTTAATAGCTTAATAACCTCTACTGAAATTTTATATTGTGTGACTTTCTTGACAAAGTTGATTAGATTTACATAGCCAATTTTTAGAGATGCAGGTTTATTTAAACAAAGCTTGCTGTTCTGATACATTAACCCAGAATAGCAATCTTAACATCATATTTCTTTCTTTCTAGGAACCATTATCTTATTTTCTAATTACCTGAAATCATCACTCAGACTTTTAAGAAGCCTGAAGCATATCGTCAGTGAAGATCTAAGATTTTAAATTTAAGACTGAACTGAACATCTAAATAACAATGAAGAAATGGTTCCCAAGAATAAACAAAAAAGAACCCAGACAATTTTAGGACTCCTTCTGGATTCATAGCTTCTATCCTGAGACCAGGTGGCACCCATGCCCAGTAGGACAATTCATTTTATCTGTCAATTGCACCCATTCCTGAAATGGGACATTCATAATCACTCATGCCATAATCATCTCCTAAGCAGATTCATTGTTATGCATTCTACGCAGAGTTGCCCATGAAGGCCATCTGGAAACTACAACAACAGAGTGGGCAATTATAGGCACATCTTGGTACTTTTTTACACTTCTGTTCCACAACCTACAGTGGATCTCAGTGTACTTTCCAGTGGCATTCAAGGTACTAGTTGTTCCCTAGAAGTCCCACCATTGCATAGGACATGGTTATTTGCAAACTACCCCCTCTTATGGAACCAGTTGCACCATTTGCCAAACTTCCTCAGATCAGATTGTTCTGGCCCTGCTGGCTTTTTGTAAAGCATTGAGGACTTGGATGTGCAACACCTGGGGTTCTTGGGGTGGGATGGCCAGATGAAAGGTCTCTGTTAATTGTTTTGTTTAGGTTTGTCCTCAATGACCATTACTGGTTTTTCTTCATTCTTGACATTTTTTAAAAAAAATTGTTTTAATATGTTGTTAGCCACCCACAGTCACATTTGCCAGATTAGCAGCCACATGCATCAATTTAAAGTTAAGTAAGTACAATTCTTTGTAAGACTTTCATGGCTGCTTTGAAAGCTGTGTGTGTGTGTGTGCGCGCACGCATGCGTGCGTTTGTGCACAGACAACACTTATATAGCAAAGATGTTGTGCACATACAATTATGCAGGTTTAGCTTCTGAAGTAATTGTAGCAGATTTTCAAAGGACATAATTATGTTAGTGTTTCTAAAAAAATTGATTTGTTTGTGTCATTTTAAAAAAAGAACTAAGGATCTCTTTCTAATACTTTGCATAGTTCTATAAATTACATTTCTCAGAATTATGTATTGTGTTTCAAAGTAAAGATTATACAAAATTTCAACAGGATATAGCAGACAATTAAACTATGCATTTTTTTGTCTTAAAGACATTATTGATGAGATATTTGATGAGAATAACTGAGAGTTAAAAAAACCTACTGTTGTCCCAAACACATTCGTATACTATATACTAGTACAAATACCTTTTTCTTTTTGAACTCCCAGCATCTGATGTGGCAGAAGATATCATGCTATCTCCATCCTCAATTTCATCTCTTCTAGCTAGTTCTTTCTTCTTTGCCTAAAATATAACCAATCATAGATTCAATTCACATCACTGAATATGCGGAAATCCATCAATAATAAACAGCTACATTCATTCTGCAAGGATAAAAATATCAGTTTCATGCACTGAGGAACAGTTTCAAGTAAAGCATGTCTAGTTCATTTGTATCATGGGAAAACATTAAATATTGGACCTACCTAAATAAACCATTCTAGAAAAATGAATTAAGTGAAAACTTTATGCGTAAAAATACCACACACATTTTACCACATTGTGTAAAAATACACAATGATTTATTAGCATTAACCACCGTAGGACCACTAAAAGTCCTTTTCTTGAGAAAATGTGTAAGATGAGGCTTATTTAAAAATTGGGAACATTTCCTTTACTAATTAGGAAAAAAAGATTTTAAAAGGTTCAAGGTTCAAGGTTCATTTTATTTATATGCCGCACTATTCCCAGCGGGACTCAGGGCGGCGCACAAACCCAAGGGAGGGGAAGGGAAACACAAAGAACTACAACAAAAAAGTACAAGGGAATTTAAAACAACCAACAGCCACACGATTCGAGAGGGGAAGGGAACTCATCGACCCCAGGCCTGCCGACACAGCCAGGTTTTAACGGCTTTTCGGAAGGCCTGGAGAGAGGTGAGGGTCCGAATCTCGTGGGGAGCTCGTTCCAAAGGCCGGAGCCGCCATAGAGAAGGCCCTCCCCCGGGTAGTAGCCAGATGACATTGGCCAGTAGACGGAGGAGTCAATAGTTTCTGCCAGTTTAGACAATTAATGAACCAAATGCTAACTCCTTTGAATATAAACTGCGGAAACAGAGTACAAATTTCACCTGCATAACCTGTTGCATTTTCAAAACTCTCTTATAAATGGCTGAGTTTGGAACATTATAACGCTTTGCATTTTCAAACATCAAGTTTAAATCGCATTCCAAATGGTCGAGGGTTTCGTATTCGTGATTCTTCAGTTTTGTTCTATAGAAAAGACAATATTTTATCACTGCTGCAAAAAATACATTTTTTTTTTGTAAAGCAGAATTTGGCACTTTAAAGTGCCCCCCCAATTTTAGATTTAATTTCTGCTTGAGGGTTAAGAGATACAAATTTTGCAAAATGATTTCTTCAGCACAAGAGGAAATAAATTACAAGCAACATTCTTTATTTGATATTACTAGGCTTGCAACAGACTTTAATACAAACTAAGAGAAGACGTCAAGAGAGAAAGAGATGGTGAAAGAGTTCTGAAAGGCCTGGATGCCAATGTTTCATTTGCAAATGCCTACAAAATAAAATTCTGATTGGTTTTTCTAGTTATTAAACAATACTATTTTCCCTTATAATTACAACATGAATAAAGATAATAATGACTAAGGCAAAGAATTATTTTATTTAATTTTATTAGATAATTTTAAACTTATTACATTATTTTTTTACAAATAATAATTTTTGCCCAAATGTTAATTTAATCCTAATTTCATATTCGATTTTTGTCTCTGTTTAAATTTAGCTAGCTGTAAAATTCTGGGCATTTAGAATATTTATTGTTGGATTGTTTAAAAATCAATCAATCAAAAAAATAAATAAATAAAATTATTTTGGTATTGATGGTAATGGCATAGTTAGTATCTTAGTATATAAAAGAACTTTTTTTTTCTTTCAGTTGTTGAAACATCAAATTTGTAGAAATAAACATAAAATATGTAAAATGCAGAATACCATTTTACCTGATCTGCTGCAATGAAATAGGCATTTTGATTTGTTGATAATAATCAGGATATTTTTTTCTTTGAGGGCAAATGAAAAAAAGGGTTCCGATATAAGTTGACCCTGGTTGTTTCGGCAGTTTCTAACTGTATCATAAAGTTGATAGAGAGGATTGGATGTATCCATAAATGAAACAATGCTTTCAGCTTCAGATTCTCCTTCTTCATAACGGGCAGCAGCTAGGAATGACGAACAGAAATATATGCCGTTACTATATTTTTCTCCTTTCCCTGTTCATATGTTCTAAATATGACTAGCGCACCAAACTGAGAGTTGGATTTAATAATTTTGATTCATAAAAAGACGTTTGAGTGTATATCTCATATTTTTAAACAAATTCTAATATCAAAGAAAAAAAATTCTTAGCAGATATGAATAGTGTTTCTTCAATTCCTACCAGCTAAAACAGCATCTTCATCACTTTCAGATCCATATTGCAGTGTCATGGTTATTGCTGATAAACGATCGCCTTGGACAGCTCTTTTGTTACTGTGAATTTTTAAAGGAAAGACAGGAAATAAATGAAAAACCCCTTATGATGAGAGTATAGCATCTACTTTTAAAATAGTAGCTATACTGGCACAGTATAACAAATACAGGTAGAACTGAAGGTTAGCTCTTCCTATGAATTTTTAAATTACTATTATAAACACAGAATCTCTATGCTGGGCTTTACAGGAGCTAATGCAAGATTGTTTTGACTCTCCAGAAGTCTCTTGCAAATTTAACATACTGTAAAATGGTGGGTTCCCAAGAGGGAGGGGGTGTATTTCATAATAATAAGAGGCAACTCAGTCAAGATATTATGTGTCAGACAAAGAGGGTGAAGACAGCCCCTCCCTAATAGCTTACGATGCAGATAATGTACTCAATCTGGCAAGATTATATCTGTGCATGTGCAACAAGAGACTTAGCTTGGAAGAATCATGATGTGTCTTCCTTGGCTTTGGGCCTGACATGTGCCAACTTTTATAAGTTAAAAATGAAGACATTTTCATTTTATGTAAGGTTGAAAGCCAGATGAGAAAATAATACAATAGCTTTTGGGGCAGTATTCTTAAATGCTATTGCTAGACTACATTAAAGGAAAAGGAGTATATTTGATATTAAATGCTACTTAGTCCAAAACAAACTCAATATTTCAACATAATTATAGTGTTGGTCAATTCTTTTCTTCCTAGAGTGGTACGAAAGAAGAACAAAAAAAAAAGTTGGCAGATTGCTTCATGAGTGATACCTAGACATGGGTATTTTTCTTTGGTCTTTGAGAGAAATCTGTACTTTCTATTGAGTTAGTTAAAAAAGGGGGCCACTGAAAGGGAATTCTACTGAGAAAGTAAATGCATTAGATTTAGATGAACATTCCCTTTTTCTTGAACAATGAGGAAAAGGAAAGGTGAGCCTGGACATTCTTACATGAATAATATATCTGGTTTACATTGTAGGAGAATCATGTTAGTAGTATCTATTTGGCAATACTGTATTGTTTCTTACATTATGGAACTTCAGTTTGTTAACTCTAACCAAAATCATAAACCTGATGTTTTCAAATATATTGTGCTTTATTTTAAGAAACAATGAAACAATTAACTTTTATGTTTTATAAATTCTTTATAAATACTGTATCTTCATATGACAATAACTGCTGCGTTAATTGTCACGCAACAGACAAAATAATTGTTGGTGTTTAGGGACTAACAAGTGAAAGGCAGACCTATTACATGATTTCCCCCCTAAGATCCTATCTGCCACCTGTAATTTATTATATTAAGGGTGCCAATTATAAATTTAACAATGTTCATTTGGTTAATTTACTAATTGATGGAACATGGCAACTCTGATTCAAACTAAGGCATATAATCCATCATCCTCTTATCTTTTGGTTCAGTGAGCAGGCTAGCAAGACAATTAAACAATCTGGACTGATGCCCTACAGTCCCCCTAATTTCCCCAATATTGGTCTTTGCACTGACTGAGTCAGTATCAACCTTGGCTTGTTCAATTCAGGAGAACAACTATATCAATCCCTTGCAGGGAAACATTCATGTTAAATTTGATACGGCCTTTTCTATAACACAACCAATAGGTGTTTATTGCACATATTCCTCATCCCTTCCAGCTGTCAGGAAAGTTCCATAGCATACAGATGATAGTAATTAAAGAAAAGACAATGTCTCATTTGAAGAGAACACTATTGGCTTTTCGATTATAATTTAAAAATACAGATCTACCAACAAAAACAAACAAATAAGCAAGTAAACAAGCAACAATTGGAGCAATTGGGAGTTCTCTAGCTACATGATTCCTGATCAGAATTTGGGGAGCTGGTCCATATATCTGAAAGATACCTAGAAGCTGGTACAGATGCACCTTCCCTTGTGGGTGGCTTGACAGAGAGCTCATTCAGAATATTTAAAGGAAACTGAGGCCTATAATATATGAACTATACATCCATCTATTGTTTAGCACATTTATATAGCCACCCATCATACATTAAACTCTGGACAGCTCCTAACTAGCAATTATAATTTTGATAATAAGCAACATGTTGTTGTTGTTGTTGTTGTTAGTTGTGAAGTCATGTCCGACCCATCGCAACTGCATAGACAATGTTCCTCCAGGCCTTCATGTCCTCTACCATCCCCTGGAGTCCATTTAAGCTCACGCCTACTGCTTCAGTGACTTCATCCAGCCACCTCATTCTCTGTTGTCCCGTTCTTCTTTTGCCCTCAGACTTCCCCAGCATTAGGCTCTTCTCCAGTGAGTCCTTCCTTCTCATTAGGGTGGCCAAAGCACTTGAGTTTCATCTTCATGATCCAGTCTTCTAAAGGGTAGTCAGGCTTGATCTCCTCTAGGACTGACCAGTTTGATCGCCTTGCAATCCAAGGGATTCACCAGTCTTCTCCAGCACCATAGTTCAAAGACCTCAATTCTTTGGCACTCAGCCTTCTTGTGGTCCAACTTTCACAGACATACATAGCAACTAGGAAAACTATAGCCTTGGCTATATGCACTTTTGTTGCAGGGTGATGTCTCTATTTTTTAGTATGCTATCTAGATTTGCCATAGCTTTCCTCCCCAGAAGCAAGTGTCTTTTAATTTCTTGGCTGCACTCCCCATCTGCGGTGATTTTGGAGCCCAGGAAAATAAAATCTGTCACTGCCTCTATTTCTTCCCCATCTATTTGCCAGGAATTGAGAGGGCCATGATCTTAGTTTTCTTAATGTTGAGTTTCAAGCCAACTTTTGCACTCTCCTGCTTCAAGAGGATCTTTAGTTCCTCTTCACTTTCTGCCATTAGAATAGTATCATCTGCATAACTGAAGTGGTTGATATTTCTCCAGGCAATCTTAATGCCAATTTTTGATTCATCTAGCCCTGCGTTTTCTCATGGTGTGGTTTGCATATAAGTTAAATAGGCAGGGTGACAGTATACAGCCTTGCCAGACTCCTTTCCCAATTTTGAACCAATCAGTGGTTCTGTGTTCAGCTCTCATTGTTGCTTCTTGACCCGCATATAGGTTTCTCAAAAGACAAATAAGACGGTCTGGTACTCCCATCACTTTAAGAACTTGCCACAATTTGTTGTAATCCACACAATCAAAGGTTTAGCATAGTCAATGAAGCAGAAGTAGATGTTTTTCTGGAATTCCCTAGCTTTCCATCAGCCTTCCATCCTTCCGAGGTGGGTAAAATGAGGACCCAGATTGTTGGGGGCAATATGCTGACTCTCTGTAAACCGCTTAGAGAGGCCTGAAAGGCCTATGAAGCGGTATATAAGTCTACTGCTATTGCTATTGCTATTGCTATCCAGCATACATTGGCAATTTGATCTCTAGTTCCTCTGCCTCTTCGAAATCCTGCCTGTACTTCTGGTAGTTCTCGATCCACATACTGCTGGAGCCTAGCTTGTAGGATTTTAAGCATAATTTTACTAGCATGTGAAATGAGTGCAATGGTGCGATAATTTGAACATTCTTTGGCATTGCCTTTCTTTGGAATTGGAATAAAAACTGACCTTTTCCAATCCTGTGGCCACTGTTGAGTTTCCCAAATTTGTTGGCAAATTGGGTTCAGCACTTTTACTGCACCATCTTTTAAAATTTTGAATAGCTTAGCTGGAATACTGTCACCTCCACTAGCTTTGTTGTTGCTCAGATTTCCTAAGGTCCATTTGACTTCACATTCTAGGATGTCTGGCTCTAGGTCAGTGACCACACCGTTGTGGTTATCAGGGATGTTAACTCATTCTTGTATAGTTCTTCTGTGTAATTTTGCCGTTTCTTCTTAATCTCTTCTACCTCTCTTAGGTCCCTACCATTTGGGCCCTTTATCATGCCCATCTTTGCATGAAACATTGCCTTCATATCTCCAATTTTCTTGAAGAAAATTTTCTCTGGTCTCCCTATTCCATTGCTTTTTTTTATTTCTTTGCACTGTTCATTTAAGAAGGCATGCTTATCTTTTCTAGCTATTCTCCGCAATTCTGCATTCAATTGGGTGTATCTTTCTCTTTCTCCTTTGCCTTTCGCTTCCCTTCTAATACATATCTATTAAAACCATATATAGTTTTAAAAAACTTCAATCAAAATTACCAAATGAAGCCATACTTCTGGCTTTTTAAAATAAATGCTTACTTTTTGCTACATACATATAAAACTAACAAATAATATTTAAGGGGTAAACCCACCCGCTGAAAAGATTAACTGATTGAACTATAGCTAGATACTAAGGACTTACCGGTAATATTTATTAGCAGTATTTCTTTCATCAACAACACTGCCTTTACCCTGTGAGGAAGGACTTGTTATCTTGGAAGCAGTCAGATTTGCAGTCCTTCATGGAGAAAAAATAAGCCACAGAGTGAAAAGAAGAAATCCATCAAAAAGCCAAGTTAATACACAATTAAGATTCAGCTCTTTTATATAAGTTGCACTAAACAGATTGCACTAAACAGGTAAATATATGGTTGAATGTTACTAAGGTTTGTAAAATCAGTACACTTTAGGCATAATAATAGGGCTAATTTTTAAAGTTAAATTATTCCATCTATTGGAAGTAAATCCAATTGATTTCAGAGTGAAGTATGCATGGACAAACAGTAGTCTCAGTTTTAAACACTATGTTATTTTAACTCCAGAGAAAATGTACATCCAATTGCAAATATATATTAAGTAAAAGCACTCTTAATTGACATTGAGATGTTTTGGACTAAGTTATTTAAAAAAAAGATAAAAAACACCTCAAGATCAATTTTAAAATAAATTATGCAGTACAGAAATAAAAAAAACCCAGCTATTTCACATTCATAATAAAACATAAATATAAAAGCTAGGGAACAATTTTTTATGTATTCAAATCTGTTCAACAATTCGAAAGAATACTAAATTCCAGCTTATATAACATACAAAACATAAAACACCCCCTCTCCCCAAAGGATAGAAAAAAATCTCAAGTAGAAAATCCCAAAATATAAACTAAATTATGTTTTCCAATTCTATATTTTCTGGATTTGAGGCCTAAAACTTTGCATCTTTATTTTTTTTTTCTGATCTCATTCATAATGTAACCAAGTAAACACAACTTTGACCACATAATATAAACCAGTATTTCTCAATCTCAGTAAACGTTAAGATGTATGAACTTTAATTCCCAGAATTACCCAGCCAGTATATAGATATAGAATATATGGGAAATCTAGACATAAATTCACTAAGAAAGTTGAAGCCTATGAAAAGAGGATTAGGAGTGTGTAAAGCATTTCAGTCATGCATTGCAACATATGAGAGCACAAGCAAATTATTAAAACAGCCATATTGTCTGTCAGGCTTCTGCAATGTGCTACTCCTATACATTACAAATACACTTTATTTGAATGCTATGCATAGTCCTAATAATAGGAGGATTTAATATTCCATGATTCCTATTTTTTTAAAAAAAAATCTAAACTAAGAAATAGTAACACAAATCTTCACTATCCTGAACTGTAGATTAAATTCTTCAAATTAAGAAGCATGTGATGTCATGTCTGCTTAATATAATCTTAAATCAGATCTTGCATCAGATCATAATACTGTGACATATTCTTTAATAGACATTTTAAAGAACTTCACTATTTCTCCACAATTGTGCTACAGATAATTTTAATATTTAACACATAAAAGTTAAAATCTTAACTAAAAAAGAAAATATCAATACCTTTCTATATTTCTATTCTGCTTACAATACCTGACTCGGAGACTTGATTTAGTTAGTTCTGAATGCTCAATTTCTGCCTTTTTCATATTAAATATTTTCTTTATTGCATTTGCATCCTGTTAAAGGAAATAAAAAAGGAATCTTTAAATGAAGTTTTATATATATATAAATATATATATATATATAATCAAAATAACAAACAAGTTTGGGCTAAAACTAAGCTTTGATTCAACTTGTGACATATTGGCCAAAACATTTCTACATATTGACCTTATTGTTAGCATGTAATGCTGCAAATTGTATGGACTCTATTAAAGTTGGTACAATTCATTGGTAAGAAATGTTATGTGAAAGCCATAATCATATTTATGTATATTTTAAAAATAAGGTCCACTATCATTTAATTTCATTTAATCCATACAGTGTGTAGAAATGTATTCTTAAATTGTAACTGGAATCAAAGTTTTATCTTGTTTCTACATTAACCAAATAACTCTTTTAACCAACCTTGAATACTTGAGATCCTGGTTCATTATAAGTTTTGGCATTTTTAACTAATAGATCTATATCCTTGGTCATTGCATGAATGCTTTTATAGCTCCCATTCTACAAGTAAAAGCAGATTAAAAAATTGATTTTTTTTCTTATTTAATATGTATGATTTAAAACTTTGCTCTCTGAACTTCAGAGTTTTTCTGTCATTTACATTATCTATACAAACATTATGATAAAGTAATATATAATTAGAAACAAAACTACAAAAATTAATTTTACCATATAAATTAAAAGAACAAAAATAAACAATTTAAGAAAAATGTCACTAATAGTCTCTAAATAAGTTCTTTCAGAAAACAAGAAAACAATGGTAGGAAAAAATTTCTTAAGCTAATTTTGTCCTAAGTTTTGTAATTTTTTACAACAGGTCAATAGGTTAATCCATACCAATAGATTAAACATTTCCATGATTTATAAATATAATTTTAAAACTCAGTACATTAAAAGTTATAATTAATCTAAGAAATCTATCACCTGAAAACAAATGTATTGCTTTAAATTTCATCTCTTTTTAAAACTGCTTCACCTGAATATTCACTCAATATTCACTCAATGTTCAAGACAATACAGCCAAATTTATACTGCACCTGTATCCGCTGAGCGATGGTCTTCAAATCTATGGGCTCTTTAATTATTGCATAATAATCAGGATATTGCTGAAAGTTCAAAAAAAATCCAAGTGATGCCATGTGAAATTTAACATTGATCAATTAACTATTCTACATCCTGCAGAGCTTTTCTATCTGAACCTTACCAGTTAGTATCAGTGACATACACAATTTTTGTACAGTAATGTTTTCCACCACTGGTCTTAGGACTATGCTTTTTGATCACAAACATTGTTTACCAGTTACCACAATACATACTTAGCAGTCAAGTTCTCCAGGCTTTGGAAGATACTAATACTAATAGTATTAAAATTAGTATCAAAATACTAATCATGTTTTCTGCAGTCATTTTGCCCTGTGTCAAAGGAAGGCTTCCTTAGTACGATTCAGAAGGCCCCTTTGCCACACAGACTTTAGAGTCTGTGTAAGATTTTAAACTGGAGGGTGGGTTGGTGATTGGAGGTCTGTCAATTAATTCATTGCTGGGAAAGGCACTGCTTAATATTGAACTCTGGAAGCCAAGAGAACCTAATATATTCAGCAAATTAGGTCTAGCTCTATACCTAGCTCTATAAATCTGCAAGTTTCTACTTTGTTATTGTGATTCTTTCTTTTCTTTGTCTCTGTCTCTCTTTCTCTAACTATCTACCTCAGGCGTTATCTGAGGACTGCTTCAGTCCAGCTATTTTTTAAAAAAAAAATCAAATAAAAAAGAAAAGCTAAAACAAATAGAAAAAGGAAAATGATACCTATATGTTACATATACAGTTAAAATGGACATATTACAGCATAGTTTTAGACTAAGAATCAAAAGAGATCTTATTTACTTGGAAGAAGTTGGAAGTTATTTTTGTAAATATTTTCATTTTCTTTTTTTTTCCTTTATACCTCTTTGCATTTATCCCTATTCTCTTTTTAGTCTTTATATCTTCTCATTACTTTATGTTGTTTTTTTATCTATATGCTTATAAAATTTCATAAAATTAAGAAATGTTAAAAAATGAAAAAAAGAAAGCATGCAATAGGAAAATGGTGTTTGCAGAGTCCCCCCACCAAGAAATGGTTTTCCTATTTTCTGTCTCAACTCAAGCTGTGCTTTTGATACTCATGTTCAGATTTCACTTCTGCTAATAACCTTGTACTGAAATTGTTTCAATAAAGTGTATTATCATTATAATTGTTATTTGGTATTGTTACTTACCACTTTAGAGGGAAGCTTCTGAAAAAGTTCACTAATAAGGTGGCCTGATGGATTTGTAGCTACAACTACTGCTTCAAGAAGTTGTTCAAGAATTTCTTTTAAATAACCTGGAGAAGACTGATACAAATATAATCCTATAAGGCAATTTGCATAATGGAGTAGGAGTAGATGTAAATATTAAAAAATGTGATTAATACAGTTATGCATACTTTGGCTTGGTCAGAGTTAATACAATTACAATGGGTATTGTACTGAATCAGTTATACTTATCAGCAAGTAGCAAATTTTATACTTACTATTTCAGATATAGTCCCTTGATTGTCATGGCCTTCATCCTCATCTTCATCTTCATCAGCCTCTCCCTTCTGAACAAATTCATTTTTTGTGCGTAGATATAAATCCCATAATTTGCAGGCAGCCTTATATTCAGGAGAATCTGGCTGTGTAACAGAATCAAAACAATATTCTATGTTTTTAAATCAACAAGTAAACAAGGATACTTTAAATTAAAATAGGAAAGGTGATTTGGGGGCACTTGCTTCATCTCTCAGTGGCTCCATAATCTAAGTAGATGTTTGTCGTTAAAACATTTTACATTTAATCATTCTTAATACACACACACACATATATATACATACACATATATATACATATATACACATACATACATACACACACACACATATATAATTTCCTAAATCCTAAATATATATTTTGAGGAAATCACAATTATAGTATTAATATCAGATAAAATATGTCATTAATTATATTACAAATGAAAATAAAGACTATTTTGTCTAATAAATCATAAATCAGCACTAGAAAATATAACCCATGACTTTTAAAACTTTTAAAACAAAGGACTATCACCTTATAATAGGATTTTGCATTATTAAACAGCAGTTGGAAGTCAGCAGTTAAGACGTTCACATCATCATATTCCTCCATTTTTAACTTTTGTTGGATCTTCATTAAATCAATAGGCTGGGATACTACTTCATAGTAATCTGGCTGATTTCTGTGGAAATAACACATTGTTAGGCAATTAACAAAAAATTCAGTGCTTGCAACAGGTGTTAAAATATATACTAGATTATTCTACTCAAAAGCTACAATAGTTTTGTCAATTATATCAAGTTACATCAGCATAATAACAAAATAATTGATTTCTGACATCAGCACTGTTCCCTGAGCTATTTTTATTACAGGAAGTCCTCATTTAACAACTAGGAGTGGCAACTTCACCGCTAAGTGACACAGTTAAGTAAAACAGCATGTTATTAACAATCTTTCTGCCACAGTTGCTGAATTGCTAAAGTCTTCCCTAAGTCATCACATGACCGTGTCTTCAAATTTTACAGCTGGTTTCTCCACTGACTCTGCTTGCTGAAAACTGTCTGTGAAGGATGCATATGGCAATTATATGACCACAGGACACTATAATGGTTGAAAATTTCTTCCAGTTGCCAAGTTCCCAATTCTCGATAATGTAATTGCTGGCATGCTGCAATGGTTGTTAAGTTTAAGGACTGGTTGTAAAGATACCAAGGAAAATTTCCTGCATCTCATTTCCTTCCTAAAACTTGCAGAAGCCTCCTGCAAGGCTTTCCTGAATTCTCTTAAGAGGTATGACATATGAAAAGAGGGCTCTATCATTAGTATTTTTTCACTTAACGTATCTTCATGTATTATTGTTTTTATAAGCCATACTTCTGTTGAAATGTAACAACTAAAACAGTTCCTTCTATTTATGAATTTAAGTAACTTGATCACCCAAATACAAATAAAACATAAATACTAGGAGTACATCTAACGTCTTCCTTTGAACCAAGTACAAAACAGGTTGGTTGAAGTTTGAAACACTTCTAAAATGCCCCAAATAGCAGTTTTGCACTTACACTAAAATACACACATTGGATTACTTATCAATCAACATTTCAAGCTTACCGTCTTTTGGGGGCCCTAATGAAAAGTTCACATAAAAGCCTTCCTTGTTCATCTTTGTAATCTCTGATTGTGTTGTATAATTCATGGCAAACAGCAATCTAAAATAGTAGGGCAACAGAAAAAAAAAAAAAAGTACATTTGCAGTGATATTGAGTATCTGTATAACACTATACTTCTAATATTCAAAACATTTCATGTTTCAAAATCATGCAGCATTTTTCCTTTTTAGAGATGGGCCAGCAAGTACAAGGGACAATACCATGTAACATTTCATAAAATACTGGTGCCATAGGAGAGATAGGATACATTACTATTTGCTTCCAGAAAAAATAAATTTAAAGAAAATATGATTTTTTTTATGACATCTTCATCTGATCAAAATTTACCTTGAAAATTTAAGAAAGTGCTGTATGTGTGTCTATGTATTTCGGGTAATTTTGTTATAAATGCTAAACCATATGCTATGACCTCTAAGAAACCGAGAATTTCTTAATTTGGTCAGTTTGGCAAATTGGAAAAGGAACCATCAAAAGGTTGCTAAGTTATGTTTCACCATGCTTAGCTACGGTCACAACAGAGTCGTGACCGTAGCTAAGCATGGTGAAACATAACTTAGCAACCTTTTTTTCTTTTATCGCTTCCCAATTCATATCTGAAGGAGTCTTAAGTCATCCTTAGCAATTTCATTGTCAAAGCTACATTTGATAGGCTCCCTAAACCTAAGTGCCGATTTCAATTCTGTGCAGAAAATAAGCAATTATAACAGCCAAAATCAACCAAACTAAACAAAACAAAGAAGTCCTATTTTATTAATTTAAGGATATGCTGGGGAAAGGGGGATTTTATTTGTCTGTGAACATGTTAAACAATTTATATACAAATAAAATTCATTTAAAGGAAAAAAACCTACCGTATATACTCGAGTATAGGCCGACCCGAATATAAACCGAGGCACCTAATTTTACCACAAAAAAACTGGAAAAGTTATTGACTCGAGTATAAGCCTAGGGTGGGAAATGCAGCAGCTACCGATAAATTTCAAAAATAAAAATAGATACCAATAATGCCATTGCCCATTGAATAACATATACAGCCTGCCTGTGCCCATTAAATATACAGTAGCCATTGTAAAAATTTGCTCTGCATAACAAATTATTATCACACAATACCGGTGTATTCAATGAAATACTTCACTCACCTCATGATGCTGATGTCCCGCTGTGATGATGATGTCCCGCCTCCTATGACACACGGCACAGTGATTCCTATCATTGGATCACTGTACCAGAGGAGGTGGGACATCACTATGTGGCTGCTTGCCATAACAAGGAGGAGGTGGGACATCGTTGCAGAGCGGCAGGAGGGGGAGGAAGGGGAGTCGTAAGATAGCCCTGCATTACATTAGAACGTGAGGAGGGGGGATGGTGCGGTGCACGCTGCGTGGCAAACTGACACAGAGGGAGGGGAAACTCAGGGGCGCTGGGCCATTCACGAGCGTCACCCAGTGGCATGGCCCCGCCCCTTTTTCTCCTCCATTTCGGGCAAATTTTTCACTGACTCGAGTATAAGCCGAGGCGGCTTTTTTCAGCTCAAAAAGTGGGCTGAAAAACTAGGCTTATACTTGAGTATATACAGTACTTTTCTTCCACCTTTTGCAAGCTTATGTGCCAAGACAAAGTTTGCTCAGTTTGGGGTGGGGAGTCTGCACTCTCAAAGTGGGCAGGGACAGTTTTTCTTAACTTATTGTTTTATATTATTATTTAAAATAAGGTTCATCATTATTTTATAGCAATAGCAATAGCAGTTAGACTTATATACTGCTTCATAGGGCTTTCAGCCCTCTCTAAGCGGTTTATAGAGTCAGCATATCGCCCCCACAGTCTTGGTCCTCATTTCACCCACCTCAGAAGGATGGAAGGCTGAGTCAACCTTGAGCCGGTGAGATTAGAACCGCTGAACTGCAGATAACAGTCAGCTGAAGTGGCCTGCAGTACTGCACACTAACCACTGCGCCACCTCGGCTCTTTTTATAATAAAACAAAATATTTCTGATGCTAGAAATACTCCTAAGAAAAATAATCAACACCCTTTTAAAAAATATCAGCAGACATCCCTATGACACTGAGAAAAATCAGCCTAATATAAGAAGGTGGTTAGGAGATTTTAAAAATCTTAAATGGGGAAGTTTTCACCTGTTATTTCCCTCAACTGCACTAACCTCGCACCCCACCACCACATCAAAGTCTGAATACTCTGACCTCAACAACCCTGGAAAAGCTGTCAACCTCAAAGAAGAGGGTGAGTTGAATCATTTATAAACGGCAAATAAATGTACAGGATGTCCTCATTTACAACCCCCAATGCAATTAGGACCGGCCACTTGGTTGTTAAACAAAGCCGTCACTCCATGAAATATGTCTGTACTTATATTCTCACTTCAATTTTTCTTTGCTTTACAAACCTGCTGCTAAACAAATTTAAGCATCCTAAAATAGCAATAGCAATAACATTTAGACCTTTATATACCTCTTTACGGTGCTTTACGGCCCTCTCTAAGCGGTTTACAGAATCAGCATATTGCTCCCAACAATCTGGGTCCTGTTATGTTAGAATGCAAAATATTCTGATGCTTCATTATTCTCCAATATGTATGCATATCACTCTAATTTAAAGGGACAATATTTTTAAAGCCCCAAGAAGTTAAAAGAACAAAGAGTTTAACAATTGCTTTCTAGTGATATAATAGACTGTTGCTTTTACACAGTGACTAGGCTAGAAAGATAGACATGTAAGGGTATTTACAGGATCAACTGTTGGGAGGTTGGAGAGTCTTCTCCGCTTCCTACTTGGACCTGGTGTGTTTGTGGAATGGTGACCATCATCAAAATCTCCTCCACTGGCACTGCTAGAAGGAGAGGTAGCCCTTCGCCTCTTTGAGCTCATGGAATCCAACTTCTTCTATAATGAAGAAAAATGTTCTTAAACTTGGAAGGTTTCAAACAAAGAAAACATAAGATAACACGACAGCAAATCCAATCTACAATTCAATTATTTGAAATAACTTACAGGTATCCGTGTGTATTTTGTACGCTGTGTATTTTGAAAAAATGTGGCTATTCTGATAAACTAGCTCCACACCTATTCACACAATGGCTGCCACTGTGAGCATGGCTAACTAAGAACAATGATGAGACACACTGATAAGGATCTATTTCCACTCCCTCCAGCAGCCTATAGGGCATTTTTTGCATACAATTTTGTGGGCTTGGAACATGTCTCCATAGCTTCTTTAGATTCACTTTAAATCCCATAATTCTGGGGAAATGTCCATGCTGTGTGGGGAATAGAGACTAGTTTGAGAAAGGCTGATATAACCTATATTAGGATTTTAATGGTTTTACTGTGAAGCAATTGTTGTATTAGCCAAGCCCCTTGATGACAAAATTATAACAAAGTAAATGGTTTTCTGAAGGGACTAGAACATTTCTTAAAGAAACATTACCATAACTATTTGGCTGATATGTAGCAAGCATAAACAATTGCAATTTATTTTAGTGTGTGTGTGTGTGTGTGTGTGTGTGTGTGTGTGTGTGTGTGTGTTTAAAAAAGCTAGACATCAACACACACACACACACACACACATACACACACAAATCTCCTTTTGCCACCTGGCAGCTTTCAAGGCAATGTACAACATTAAGCAAAAATCAATTACAACCAAAATCTGTTTTGTGCCAACACCAAAGACCGAAAGTTAGCTCCAATTGTGATTGAGGAATGAACGTTCAGTTACAAGTGAATCATGTATTAGTTGCTAAATTTAAACGTACAATAATTACAGAGACTATGTGATTACTATGATCATATTTCTCATGGACTATATTCAATGTAAGAGCAACTTGTGTGCCAAAGTACTTTCATTTGTTACATTTTTAAAAAGTATATAGTTATGCTAAGCATGGTTTTGAAGTAGGCATGCAAATTTTATGACATAAAAGCTACTGTGATTTGTGCAATAGTGACATGAAGTGTCCTAAGAGATAAAGTGAAAGAATCTAAATTATTATTGCAAAACAATTTGTTTGCTAAGCTAGAAGTAAATGAGAGAAAGAGAGAGAAATACAGTATATAGGGAGAGAGAGAGAATGGGTAAGCAGGTAGATAGAGGAATAGAGAGAGAGAAATACAGTAGGTAGGTAGGGAGAGACAGAGTGTGTGTAGGTAGGGGGATAGAGAGAGAGAAATAAAAAAGAGAAAGAGAAATACAGTAGATAGGTAGGGAGAGAGAGAGAGTAGGTAGGTAGCTGGAGAGAGAGAGAGAGAGAGAGAGAGAGAGAGAGAGAGAGAGAGAGAGAGAGAAGATAGGGAGAGAGAAAATAGGTAGGTAGGTAGATGTTTCCAGGTGTATTTATCCATGTGCTGGAGAAGGAAATCACTGACAATCTGCAGCACCTTAAGACTTTGTTTCTGCTGGCACAGCATTTGTTCAATGTAATTCTCATCAATCAGTTAAAGAGCTTTCCAAAAGGAAAAAAAAACTTTTTGCACTCTGCAAACCTCCCAAAAACGGCCCATTTTTCGCAAAAATGGGCACAGTATTTTTATTTAAAAAGCATGAATAGCCTTGGGGGGGGGGGCTTGCAGAATGCTCCTGGGGGCATGGGAGGCCAGAAATGAGCACAAAACAGCCCATTTATCACGGAAACGGGCCCGTTTTTGTCAAAAAATTGCATGCATAGCATTATGGAGGCTTATAGAGTGCTGCTGGGGGGGGGGGGGAGCCCGTGTTTTGCTCATTTCTGCCTTCCTCAGCTCTCTGAAAGCCTCCATAAGGGTATGCATGACCATTTTGGTGAAGGGGCAGGGTTTTGGAGGCAAAAAATTGCTGTATTCTATGTATAAGACGCACCCAGATTTTCAGCCTCTTTTTTGAGGAAAAAGGGTGCGTCTTATACTCCGAAAAATACGGTAGTTGATCTAAGCTGAAAAAGCTGAATCTTAAACCGGAAATTCACAGTACAAATTTAGACTAAGAAATTATCATGATGTGAACTGATAACTTGTTCGCAATTTTGGTGTGAAGTGATTCATAAACCTTCTAAAATTTCCTACTCTTTTAAAAGCAGAAAAATAACATAAAAAACCTCTTATTATCCCAGTCAACTTCTTTTAACAAATTTAAGAATGTAAGATTACTATAGTCAAAAACAAATAGGAAACTATGTTTTCCAATTACTTTATTTACAGAAATATATTTTTAGAATATATATTTAAGGTAAAGGTTCCCCTCACACATATGTGCTAGTCGTTTCTGACTCTAGGGGGCAGTGCTCATCTCCAGCACTGTCTGAAGATCTCTCCATGATGATGTGGCCGGCATGACTAAATGCCAAAGGTGCATGGAACGCTGATACCTTCCCACCAAAGGTGGTTCCTATTTTTCTACTTGCATTTTTACATGCTTTTGAATTGCTAATGGGAGCTCACTCTGTTACGCAGCGCTAGGGATTGGAACCGCCGCACTGCTAATCTTTCTGAATGAATGTATGTTTAGTCTAATGTGTTTAGACTAAACATATTGTGTTAATACATTTGCAGCTCATATCTGATAACCAAATTAATGTACAAATTCATGAGATACATGAAAAACATGACATTTACAAATCAAATACAGGTAATCCTCCACTTACAACAATTTGTTTAGTGACCATTCAAAGTTACAATGGGCACTGAAAAAAGTGATTTATGACTGTTTTTCGCAGTTATAACCTTTCCAGCATCCCCATAGTCAGGTGATCAAAATTTAGATCCTTGGCAACTGGTTCATATTTCTGAATGTTGTTGTGTCATGTGATCACTTTTTGCAACCTGACAAGCAAAATGAATGGGGAAATCAGATTTACTTAACAACCGGGTTACTAATTTACCAACTGCAGTGATTCACTTAACAACTGAGGCAATAAAGGTCATAAAATGGGGGAAAATTCACTTAACAAATGTCTCACTTAACAACAGAAAATTTGGACTCAATCATGGTCGTAAGTCGAGGACTGCCTATATAAAACAAAAATGGCTGAGATGTATGGAAGAGAGACAAACAGCACACACATTACCAGCAAATTACCAGATTTACCAGAGTACAACCAGCACCACGAAAAGCCAATCTCCTCATAATGTCTGATAGGCAAGTAAGCAAACTGAGAAAAGGGAAATCTTTAAAGCACCAAGTCAGCCACAGTATTAGTACAGCCAAAACTGAAAGAGATAACAAAAGGAAAGGAAAACAGAGAAGAAACAAAGGAAGAATAGGTAAATAAAGGAATTGAAGAAAGAATAAGGAAAACTATAGAAAACAGCACAAAATAGGATTATAATAACTGGCTTGTTTGCAAATTTGAAATGATATTTATTTACAATTCAGAACAAAACTAGCAATCTTAGAATAAGTGAATAAAGTTTGTAGTTTCATACTTATCAGTTACAAAACTCTTCTATTTGATATGGTAGAACTATAGTCTTAATGGTCATGTTATTCCAGAAGAACTATACTAACACAAAAGATTGTTCATTATATATAAATCACCATTGTTGTTCCAATTAAATAATATATTGACCAACATTTTAAAAAAATAATTCAGAAATTGCAACGGCCAATGTACATCATATAACAAAGTCATTAAGATTTAATTATAATAAGTTATAAATCATTATAAAAATTTCAAATTAATAATGCAGACACAGATCTAATACTTTTAAATACAGTTGCTGAAGCACTTCAAACTAAACAATAGCTTAGAGATTGATTATGAATAATTGAAGGCAACAAAATTATAGTTCATGTATACATAGAAGTAAACCATATTTTGGTAACAACTTTTTCACATTTTACTCCAAGCCAAGGAGCAGCTGTAATTTTGTCTGATAAATGATAAATTGAAAGCAAACTCAAACAAAGCAGAGGTATTTAAAGCTAAAGGTTAAATGATGGATTTGTACTTCATGTTGTTGTTGTTGTTGTTAGTTGCGAAGTTCTGTCCGACCCATCGTGACCTCATGGACAACGTTCCCCCAGGCCTTCCTGTCTCTACCATCCTCTGGAGTCCATTTAAGCTCACACCTACTGCTTCAGTGACTTCATCCAGCCGCCTCATTCTCTGTCATCCCTTTCTTCTTTTGCCCTCAATCTTTCTCAGCACCAGGCTCTTCTCCAGTGAGACTAGATTGTCCATGGGGTCACGATGGGTCGGACATGATTTCACAACTAACAACAAAAACAACGTGGAGTACAAATCTATAATTTGACTCATTAATACTAACTCATTAGTATTTAAGCTTTAAATACTTTTGCTTTGTTTGAGTTTGCTTGTACTTCATACAGTGGTTGAAATGATGGTAGGTAATGAAGTTTATAATGTCTTTGAGGATGAAAAATATTGTACATGTAGAAAATAATGTAATCTAAGATAGCTAAAACCTTTTGATTAAAAGAGGAAGAAAAGACGCAAAAGAGATTTTGAAATGAAATAAAACATTGTTTGGGAACTGGATAATATTTGCAATATTATTGTTGTTTCCACAAGGAGCTTTCAGTAGAATTAAGTAAATAATATGGGATGAAACTGAAATGAGAGAATGCTGGAAGATTTGCTTGGGTATGAAAATGAAGCCTGAAATTCAAATGAATCCTATAACTAATTTTTAAAAACTGATAAAAAAGAAGTAATATATGTTATGTCAGTGATGGCGAACCTGTGGCACGCTGCCCTGTCAGCTGGCCAGCGCGCATGGGTGCGCTGGCCAGCTGAGTTCACCCTTTTTCACCCTCCCCAGGCTCCAGAGGCTTTATAGGAGCCTGGGGAGGGCGAAAAGAGCCCCCCCGCCTCCCCCACAGCCCTCCAGAGGCTTCATGAGCTTCCATATAAAGCCTCCAGAATACAAAAAAATGACCCTACAGGAAAACCAGAAGTTTGGGAACTGACTTCCGGTTTGCTCGGAGGGTCGTTTTGACTGCTTTTTGACTGAAGGTTCCTAAAGCTTCTGTAGGGTGTCCGGGGGAGGTTGTTTTCACCCTCCCCAGGCTCCTATAAAACCTCTGGAGCCTGGGGAGGGTGGAAAAAGCATGCAAAAAATGGGGGGAGCGTCTGTAGTGCGCCCATGCGCACTGGGGGTCATGCATTGCATTATGGGTGCGGCAAGCCCGCACACGACCCCCCTGCACTCCCCCACTTATGGCACGTGAGCAAAAAAAGGTTTGTCATCACTGTGTTATGTGAATACTAAAGAAGAGAAATGTGTAGATGGTGTTGAATAGATGGTAAAAGCAGACAGCTATTAGAACATTGACTTGGCTTGCTTATGGACTGCCTATTTGATTTGTGTAATGTGTGTGTGACAGCTGCTTCAGTACCTGATAATAAAAGAATGCTGTTATTGTTAGCCAAACAAAAGAAAAGGTGGCAAGAATGAATGCAGGGGGATTAATCTGTTAAGTATGCTTGGCAAGGTGCTTGGCAAGGTTCTGAGCAATTCTGACAGAAAAAGTGTGAGAAAACATTAGCAAAATTTAAGAAAGCTGTATGATTTTTTTGTATAGATATATGTTTTTTGCTTTGCTCTACTGCATATTTCTTGATTCAAAGAGAGTGTGGAATAAAGAGAATTAAACTTGAAGTATGGAAAGTTTAATGCAAGTATGGTGTGAAAGTGTTGTTGCTAAATATAGTAAAGATGATCTAATAGAGATATAATATACATAAGTTATTGAATGATTATCAAATGGTTCAACAATAGGCAGGAAGTAAGATGTCTAATGTCTGCTTGATTTTTAAAAATGTATTTATGAATAAATATATTAGGAAGTGTATGCTGTTAATTGTGATGATTGGAGACATTAAAGTACTTATACTTTTGTATGCAGATAATGTCACGTTATGGGAGAGAACCAAAATGGTTCATGTAAATGTTAGATTCAGACACTGTTTGTGTCTGCATATATATCAACATTAATATATTAAACACCAAAGTACAGGTAGTCCTCGACTTACGACTATAATTGACCCGAACATTTCTATTGCTAAGTGAAATATTTGTTAAGTGAATTTTTCCCCATTTTACAACTTTCTTGCCACAGTTGTTAAATGAATTATTGCAGTTGTTAAGTTAGTAACAAGGATGGTAAGTGAATCTGGCTTCCCCATTGATTTTCCTTGTCAGAAGGTGACAAAAGGTGATCACATGACTCTAGGACATTGCAATTGTGGTAAATATATCAGTTAAGTGTCCAAACTTTGATCACATGACCATGGGAATGCTGCAACGGTTGTAAATGTGGAAAAACGGTCATAAGTCTCTTTGTTTAGTGCTGTTGTAACTTTGGTCACTAAATAAATTATTGTAAGTTGAGGACTACTTGTAATTTCCTTTTACTAGAAAAAGTAAATAAAACAATTGCAAGTTTCTGTAAATAGCAAAACATGAAGATTTATTTATGTATCTTGAATTTTTCTTAAACTGGGTGAAGAAATTATAACGTGCAAATTTTGGAAGAAAAGATTTGACATCAACATGATAGAATATATGCTCTATTGTGAAGCAACAATGCTTGTTGGGGAAAAAGTGGCAATGTAAAAGTTTTCTGCCCACTTTATTATACAGAAGTTAGTGATTGGTACGCCAAAAGATATTTATGTCAAATGTACATAATAAAGGAAGAAGAAACACTATTAGAAATCAATGAGTGTTAAATGAACATAAAGCAACAGGGACTAACCAGTTCAAAAGAAATTCACTGAGGTGATCTAGTGACAATGAAAGAGGATCAAACTGGAAATAAAACATTGTGAAATAAAAATGAATGGTCTGGGAAGGGAAATCATGAAAGCAGTGATTGGATAGATTTGATGAGATCCTCAAAAAAAGAAAAGATAAAAGGTTAAAAAATAAAACAATGCATGAAATAGTGTATGGATAGAGTGGAAATAAGCATATTTTGCAAGGATGATTATGAGTAATGTTGACATAAAATATTTTTAGTTATATTTCTTTTTTGTATTTCCTACCTTTATTTTTGTTTACCTACTCCCTTTCTATTGTTTGCATTTTATTGCATGCCCTAAAAGACAATATTGTCATGAGTATCTTTTATATATAGAAAACCCTTTGACCAGTCTCTCAGGTAGGAAAGAGAGGACACAGAATAGCGCATTTAAAAATAATACTCAGTCAGCCTACTATCTAAAAGGACATTGTGTAGTCTGCCATTTATTCTAATTCCTTATATCAAATTATTTTCTGAACATTTAATAAATAAAGCAACCAATACTCTTGTTATAAAAATAATATTTTGTTGCTACAGGTCCATTAACTGAACTGTCCTTCTTCTATTAGTTAAATAGTTGTGCTGATATTTCTTGAACAGTACTATAATAGTTTACCTGACTTTAGATAATTACTATGCTTTCAGTTATTTTAAATAAACTGTCAATATAGTTACAATTATAACAACATAACAAGTATATCAGCTCAACCAATGAATTGCTAAGGTTCATATCAAGACAAAACAAAACATTATTTTTCATATATAAAGCATGCGTTTTTAAGTTAGAATTTCTGGGTAGAATGAAATGAAACTGTCTCTTTGGATAATATGCTAAAAAAAGAAAATAAAACCTATAGAATTCTCTTCTGACAATGCCTTAGTTTTTAAAAAAAAAAATTAATAGGTAGTCAATTAAGACAGTGAGGGGTTGCCTCTGAGCTTTACCTGGTTCTCACTGATGTTACCTAGTTTTGGTAATGAAAAGTCTCAGAAAGCACCAAGGAGCCCTTATTTCAACCCTGAGCTAGAAATATCCTCCTTTATTAATTAAGACAGTCTCAACAGAATGGCATATTTTCATTGGCTATGTAAAATGAGAAATATATAACTCCTTAAATGTAGAAATAAATGAATTTTGAACGTTTCAAAATATTGGTTATTAGATGAATAACTAAACTATAAATTCCAGTTAAGCTTCTCAACATCTTTAAATAAAGGAAATATTAAATATTAAAGGACAGCTAAATTTTCACTTGATGGTACACATCATTCTTTTTAGCTGTTATAATTTGCAGAATCCCTGTCCCTTTGTGCAGTAACTATGGCTGGATTCATACAATACGCTAAATTCAAATTAACACCTGTTGTGGCCACATAACAAGCAAAGCCCTATATGTATATTATGTGTGTGTGGCCACAACAGGTGTTAATTTATATATAAACCCTATTATGGTTTACCGTGTTAAATCAACAGATTACCATATCCCCAGCACACTGCATGAATCCAGCTTTGGAAACAGTACCTGTATTTCATATTGTTTTTATTACAAAAACCTAAAGCCATGCTTTTAAAGAAACTATAATTTGTATTTTAGAAGAAAGTTTTTATCGTAGAAACAAATAGGCAACACGATTGTTTATGCCTCCATGGGGAGAAGCGGATGGGAGGGAGGATTCATTCAAAGAAGTGATTACTTTTGACAAGTGCAGCGGGGCTCTGCTCTGGACTAGGGCGAAAACTTCCCATCATTTTCTCCAGGCGAGGCTTTAGGATTTACTACCTCTCTTGTTAACTGCTTTTGAAATGTTTGGGGTGCCTGTTTTTTTGTTTCCCCTAACGAGCTGACGAAGGGGAAAAAAGAAAACCCGGAAAACAGATAAAACCACCCACAAATTCCTGGGAAGAACCCACCACATCCACCCGAAACAGGGGGAAAGGCTCGCAGGGGGGACGGGTGGGAACTCAGAGAAAAGAGGGTTAGTAGGTCAGAGGCAGCCCAGGGGCTGGTGGGGAGGGCCGGTCTCTTTCCCCTCGGGAAGAGACGGGAAGGCCGGTGAGAAGCGGGCGGCAGAGCCAAAGAGGAACCAGAAGGGAGGCAGGCGAACAGCCCCGAGTCCTAGGCAGGAGAGCCGCAGAGACCGGGGGCTTCGGCCAAAAGAATCTCGCCCAGCAGCTCCGGAGCCACACAAAGGGGACGCGCCGCGGCCTCCAGCCTTCCTTTCCCGCGAGCGCCGCTTGTTTTTCCGGAGCCTAGCCAAGCCCGGCCCCTCACCCTGAACTTACCCAGCCAGCCCCGCTGCTGCTGCTGCTGATCCTCCGCCTCCTGCAGCCGCGGCCGCGCTCAGTCCCCGTCGCCGCCACTGCCCCCCGCGCCGTCGGCGTTGCCGCCACTGTTGCCGCTCACTTCGCTCGCTCGCTCGCTCCCAAGCGATCCCGCCGCTGTCGCAAAAGCTGAGCTTCTCGGCCGCCGAGCGAGGCCGACGGAGCGACAACCAGGCCGCGGCGCTTTACGGCAGCCTTTCGGCGAGGTTCTTCTTTCTTCCACGTGGATCGGCCAGAAGGAGAGGAGAGTCGCCTCCGGCCGCCATGAAACGACCGAGTGAGTAGCGCAGCGGCTATTGGGGGCACAAACAGGGGTGGGCCGGTAACAGAAGTAGGCCGATCGGTTAATAATTCGCGACTGAGGGAAGGAGCTCCGTCTCTCCTGGGCCTTTGCTTCGCGAGTCGTTCCGGCCAAAATCGATCGGGATCGGGAGGGCCGCTTGCCCTCCACAAGTCATGAAGTGTAAAGTCGTCTTCTGGAGAGGCTCCTGCGATCTAAGGCCCACCTGATCCAACCTGATGTTCTCCTCCGTACGTGTTGGATGGCTCTTCCGTAGCCAGCGGAGCACACGAGGGAGGGAGATTGGAGGAGAGTCTGTGGGTAACATCGAGGTTTTCACTCATCCAGCTCATGGTTGTCCCAAAGGTGCTGTTAATATAACCTTTATATTATTTATATATTTATTATAGTATAACCTTTGGGACAAATAAATAAAATAAATAAAATTGGGGCATGCATAAGTGCACCAGCATGCCTACCGTCCCTGTTCTACTGTCTCCATTTATTAGTACCCTTTTACTGTGTTCATATTTATACTTATACCTGTTATCTTTTACATGTTTGACAAATTAATTAATTAATTAATTTTTTAAAAAAACCAAAACAAACCATGAGCCTGGATGAGTGAAAACCTCCGTAGAAAGCAAGCCATGTTACCAACATTCTTCTCCCATCTCCAGCCCTCATGGGAAGAAACTTCTTCAGCTTCAGAATTGGATGAGAAAAGTTTTCAAGGGGGAAAAAAAGTCCAGTTGCCTTTTGAATAGGACCTTTGAAGTAACATGACCTGCCGGCACACACACACACCCAAAGCTGATGCAAAATTAAGTAGCAAGAAGCAAATGAAAATTCTAAGCAGTCTAGAAGTGGGGCCCTAATTGTACTTCTTATTTTGATTTTCTAAGGATTTTGTTGTTCTGTATGGCTTTTAATATAACCAGAGATGAGTTAATTAAATTTCTACTTGTACTAGTGAATTCTGGTTGTTTTTTAAAAAAAGTTCAATGAATGGGAAAGCTTTCAATCTTAAAACCTATATAATGGAGGGAAATCATTGGGAAAAGCCAAGGATATTATATACTATGTCAGCTAACTATTTGTCTGTTTTACTTTAATGACCACAGACAATTAGCAATTGGGACTAATCCAAAATACTCAATGAGACTTAAATTTTAAGTACTACGGAGCAGGAAAAGATTACATTCCTAATCATATTGTATGTTCCTGTAAAGGCAGGATAAAATTGTAATATTACCTAAGTAATCTTGGTCTGTTCAGACATTTTATTTCCTATTATTAAATTATGTTCTAGATTCATAGCTGTGGAAAAGTAGTGTGGCACACATTTCAGTTGTCCAATATATGGTGATAGAATTTAACTTTTTTGCATTTTTGCCTTTCAGAGTTAAAGAAAGCTAGTAAGGCGCATGACCTGCCACAAACGGTATAAAATACAGAAAAAGGTAATATGTATTTTGAATTAATTTCTATTTAAAACAAGTATGGATTTTGCTGTTCCCATTGTGTATCCCAGTTGTCTGTCCTTGTTTACAGTTGTTCGCTACAAAGAAGAAAGGTTATTTGAATGCTTTTATGAGAAGTATGGAAAGAACATAAAGTTCATGTTATAATTAACTATTCAGTGGTATAGTTCTTGCTTCAGAAATGTTTCGTTCAACATTTCATTTCCATTCTTCTTGAATTCTTCCTGTCTTCAGTTTAATGACTCTTTGTCATCATCAGTATCAGTTACCTTCACAAAGAAGTAGAAAAGTGCCATGCTTTCTTTACAACCTATTTTTGTTATAACGTTAAATAACATTGCAGAATTTTATTTAAAAAAGAAGTTCCGTTATTTTTTGTTCATAACCTCCACAGTAGTCAACAAATGTTGAGTATATCTCTGTTTCTCTCAAAAATTTAAAATATCCTGCAATGCTCCTGTGAATTTGCTGGGATACCTTGGTGCACAGTTTGGAATGTACAGTTATAAACTAAAGTTTTTAGAATTCATGATTAGGAATAAGCTGTTATAGTGTGTGTCATACTTTTGATAAAGAATAGAAAGAAGGACTGTACAAGTAAAAGGTTTCAAAGCTCCAGAAATCAGAATAAAAATTAGTATTTTGTTTAGCATCCATAGCTGACTAAAATAGCAAAGATAAGATATACTGCAATCCAAATTTGTGTGCCTTTCTTCTATTTTCTTTGAAAGATATGCTGCCTCATTTGTGTTCCGATAATTAATTGCCTACCATATTTATTAAAATATCTCCCTTAGAAGCTTAGAATATGTAGTGTGTTAAAGTCTCTGTATGAAAAGGAAAGCGAGATAAAAAAAATCCATAGTAGTAAAGTTGGCCACTGTTTTTTATAGGTACGAGAACACAATAAAAAACTTCGAAAGGAAGGCAAGAAACATAAACACAAGAAGCCAAAGAAAGATCCTGGCATTCCCAATGCTGCCCCATTTAAAGAAGAGATTCTTCGGGAAGCTGAACATAGGAAGCAACAGGTAAAATGATTTAAACTTTGGTGTGTAGCCATATAAAATTGGAAATCAACCATTTTTTTATTAAAAGCAGAAGTGATACTTTGCGCACCTATCAGGAGTTTTAAAACCATTATTCCGGGTTTTCTGGGATTACAGAAAAAAGTAATATGCAGTTTTGTATATCCATCTATATCTGCTAAAATTATTAAAACATTTTATGCCACATGTCATGCAGTGCATAATTATGCAGTTCTGTACAGTGAAATTCTGTAACCAGATAAACATTAGAAGAATGGTCATAATTAGTTTTAAAGCAAGGTCAAGAGGGTTCTAATTGTCATAGTGTATAAGAACATATTTATATTTTGTGCTAATAGCGTGAAGAATTGAAACAGAAGCAAAAACTTGCTCGTCAGAAGGAACTAGCAAAGAAACGCAAACAACAAGCAAGTACCAAGGATACCGGTGATGAGGTATGAATTTTTAGAAAAGCACTACATTCAGATTGTGCTGGTCAGTAGAAGGAATATTTCATTAACTTGAAAAAATCACATTTATTCCTTTCAGATAATTGTCCCCTGAGCCTCTGTATCTGTACCTATATCTAGTCATGGGGTGGGCGATCCAGCCCATGGCTGCTCTTGAATGAAGTACACAACCAAGACCCACCCCTTTTTCCTATGTTGTTTAGCATCTATTTGAAAATGCTATGGGAGATCATTATTCAGTTTGGAATATGGTATTATGAGTGAACTGATTCTATTCAAGTCTTGAACCAGTATCTGCAGGCTATAGGGATAGGGTGAGGAAAACCAAGCTCAGATTAAATCTACCTGGTTGTGTAAGCATCTTGACTGTTTGGGAATATTGTGTCTCATGGTTGTTCTAGTTAGGTGCTATTCCACCTGAAGGAGCACATCTGACATTTGAGAATTCCCTTGATTTTTGGTCAGGGGCTTTTATTCAGCTTCAGATGATGCACAGATTACCACTTGTTCTGGACCAGAAATCCTTAGTGACACTAACTCATGCCTTGATCACCACATTATAGGATTCTTATGTGGTGCTGCCTTTATAGACAATGTGCTATAACTAGTGCAGAATATAGTAACTAGACAACTTATACTGAAGACCCATAATTGCAAAGTGGCCCCTCTTCTGCACTTGCTGCTCTGATTGCCAATACATTTTGGAACCTAATGCAAAACACTGATTATTGCAATAAAACTTTAGTCAATGTTTATTGTGTTATGTCAGGGATTTGCTTACTGTGATGTTCTTTGAATATCTAGGTGGGATCTACTTAAGGTTCTACCCCTATGGAAAGTAACGGGGAAAGGAATAGGCCAAAAGGCAGGTCAACTCTAATTGCCTCCTATGTAGTCAAACACACTGCTATTTCAGAAAACCATTCTATTTCAGCAGACTTTTGGCTCCTAATGAGGAATTGTGGGCAACCACTTAGTTTTACATTTTAGGCTGTTTCTTCAATGAACTTAAAAGTATTTTAGTTGGACTGGTTATATATTCTGTTTAGCACACTGCCAAGTGTCTAGATTAGGAGGCTATATAAATGCTGTAAATTAAAGAACAAACTTTTATCATTGCTCCCTGCTATTATAAGTGATAATTGGTTTCCTAATTTCTAAATTTTCTTCTGATTTTTTTCATTTATTTATAGAAATCAACTACAAAGCAAAAAACGCAATCTAACCACCAGGTCCAAAAAAATTCAAAGAAATCATTTTGTGAGGAGTTTAAAAAGGTGAGAAAATTTTTCAGATAAAAGAAATGCTATATTTATTTATTTTTAAGAGAGCTATTCGTTTGACAACTCGTGGTAGTTTTAAGAATTGCTTTGTTCTTCACATAAATCAGTTCTGCTCTTTGAGAAAAGGCATTAATGAAGATCTTCAGTATCCTACGTCTTAACTTTAGGTCTATGGAAATGTTTCTTTTCTTATAATAACTAGAAGTTTTAGTTGCTTTATAAATTTGTGAAATCATAAATTATATTTCTTCCCTGACAATAGTAATTTGAAATAGCAATAGGACTTAGACTTATATACCGCTTCACAGTGCTTTACCCTCTCTAAGCGGTTTACAGAGCCAGCATATTACCCCCAACAATCTGGGTCCTCGTTTTACCCACCTCATAAGGATGGAAGGTCTGGTGAAATTCGAAGTCCCAAATTGCAGTCATTTTTGGATACTGGATGCAATAACTATAGTATGATCTCTTGCCGGTGATTGGCAAAATATCGTCCTCTCTGCTTCATTTTTGTATCTTTCTTCTATCCTAGAGCAGGTGGAAGGTTCAGGGAAGGAGAGCACAAGGGGAATTCCCCAACCTGAGCAGAATACCGTTTTTCCCCCTAACATACTGCTTTTCAGTATATTCAAAGACAAAAGAATTACAATGATAAAAGTATTCTAGATATATTCCAAGCTATTATCTTTCTGTTTTATTAAGTTTTGAACATGTACATATTTTATTTTTATTTATATCCTACTTTTTTAATAAAGCTATTTGCAATTACCTTTAGCTGTATATTTAATGTTCCCAACCATTTTTTACCATGGTTTCTACTAAGAACACTGTGAGTTTGATATGGTTCTGAAAACTAAATCCTCAGAGAATGTTATATTACATTTTTTGGAGAAGCCTTTTTTAAGTCCATTTGAATAACTCTTAAATTAGCTTGATACCAAAATAGTACTGGGAATGTCATGACCCAGAAGCTTTCAAATCCAAATTAGTCTTATGGTCTCAAATGCCATATTGTTCTTTATTACTCTTTAGGTTATTGAGGCTTCAGATGTCATACTTGAAATCTTGGATGCTAGAGATCCTTTAGGCTGCAGATGTCCACAGGTTGAACAACTTATTGCTCAGTCTGAGGGAAGAAAAAAAATACTTTTGGTTTTAAATAAAATTGGTAAGTAAAATGAGTGATTTTTTTTACATACATTTTTCAGCTCTAATCATAGGCCAGTTAAGTCCAATGATTTGAAGATTGTGAAATTTAGAAATGGAGATTAGGAGACTTGCCCATTTTTATAAAATGCTAATAGAGGCTGGCTTGTATTTAAGGTTTAGAGTTTGATTATGCTGTTGATTATATTATCCTTTAAAACAATCCTTGAGTAGGATGTGAACTATGAGGAGATTATGAAAAATGCTGACCTGCATCTGGAGACTGTCAGATCCAACTCTGAGCTCACTCTTCCTGCTAAGGAGGCATAACCGATTCTAGTCATTCTCATCCCATATGTTTGGAAACACCAGTGGTGGGTTACGACCGGTATGCCCCGGTACAGGTGTACTGGTGCCTGCCAGCAGCATCAGGTACTGCTCTGGTATGGTGCTCCGGAGGGCCCACCCACGCTCCTTACAGGTATTTGAAATTTTTGGGGTTTCCGCGCACAGAGCGTACGGCGCTTGCGCAACACTCCGCCAAGCAGTTGGGGCATCACGGGCAGTATGTACGCATGCACGTGCGCTGCATGCATTCATGTAGGTGCCCGGCCCCGTTGCACCGTACCGGTTGCAGCGGGATCCAGAACCCTCCACTGAGAAACACCTAGGTTGAAGACATGCAATGTTTAGATCTTGTGAAAATCTTCACAAGCATTTTGCCTTCTAAGCTGCTGGCGGGCACACAGGGCATTACTCCCATTTAATGTGGCCGTGTGTTGAAAGAAACTGAAATAAAGCTGACTATGGAAAGGCTTTTATTGAAGTATTGATTAAATTATGCTTCATTCTGTTCTGAATTTAAACCTCAAAATTGTATTGATCTGCCTGGATGTATATCTCAAGCTCAGAATACATGTGGTTCACTGAAGAGTTTAGAATTGCCTCTGGAATTACCTATATATAGCTGTGAATATCCTCTGGAGCATTGTACCTTTTCTTAACTACTAAATTTGCAATGTTGTGCATAACAAAGAATATTTTCTATGTTAATCAAGCAGTCATGTGAAATAGCAACTATTTTGGCTGCTGGGTGTTATTTTTGTCTATTTTCATATCTTTCATATTTATTGATTGTCCAATAAATTTAATTATTTAATAGCCTTTACTGGTTTCTGTACTTTTCAAGATCTATGGCTATAGTTAACCATTTTAATAGGTTCATGCTGGCAGCTTCATGAAGTAAATAATGTGTCTCGTAATACTTTTGAGAAACATGGCTAAATTTGAATCCAATGAAATAGAATCTTATCATTGCACCAGCCACAGTAGGGATTATGGGTAATGGCACTTTCAATGTGAAAGCAACAGAAATAATGGGATCCACAACTCTTAGACATTCATTTCTATTTTAAAATTGCATCAGAATAGGACATGGAATATTTACTGCAATTAATTAATTACTTGCAGTAATAATTTCTTACTGCAAGTAGGCAAAAGTGTTCTTTATATAATATACATCTAATAATCCTCCAAGACTTTAGAGAAATAAAGTCACTTCAAATAGTTTTGAGTATTTAGTGAGTAGCTCACAAATGTTGATGCCATAACAATCATAACACACTGGCTTTCTAGATGTAAACCTGAAAGTGCATGAGGAGTTTGGTAGTATCTTTTCTGGCTAACATATTTTATTAAACAGTAAGGGGTTTTGTGAGCTGCAACTTACTTTATCCGACACCTTAATAATATTTGTTGGGAAATGGTCTGCCAAGTTCCTTCTGATTTTTTTTTCTCCATACACTAACACAGTTCTCTTACTCAAAGTTTGAAAAGCATGGATTGTCACCCAAAAGCATATTTTTACAGCAAGCTTCTGCATGTTTTTTCTCCTAGATCTGATACCAAAAGAAAACTTAGAGAATTGGTTAAATTATTTAAATAAAGATCTTCCAACTATTGCTTTTAAATCTGCAATGCAGATAAAAGACAGAACTGTGGTAAGACATATTTTCCTGTCTTCTGTAATACCAGCCAATCTGCTTTTTTTAATATTATATACAAACTATTAATAAGACCAAAGATAATACTAAATCTTTTCCTCCTGTTTAATAAATGATTAAATTAGTATTCCTGAAGATACAGTGATCATACATTCTGTAGAGGTAAGTGTGCATAGATTGTATTGCCAATATCATATATTAAACAAGCCATTTAAACTACTGAATCCAACCCACTTTTCATACAGGAAACTAAATCAAAGTATTTCCATGCAAAAGAGTGGAAATTGATTATACTACTGTATGATACTACCATTATTGTTAGATAGAAAAAAGTTTCTTTTCATTTGAAATAAGTAAGGGCTAATATTACCAGGCAGAAGATAATAGTTGTACTTGCTTCCTCAATTGTGTTGTTTCTTTATTAATAACTAAAATTCTTTTGATTAGAAAACTTGGGGGAAAATAAACATAGATGCTTAAACAAAGTTACGGACAAGAGAGATTGGGTATCATATAAAATAGTTCTGGGGTTTTTATGACTGTACTTATTTTAAAATTAATTATCTGGGGTTTTGTGCCTTTCCATTTTATATATGATAACTGAATAAAGTTAATGTCCAAAATTTCAGCAATATTATATAAAGATTCCTAACTTTTGCTATTTTCTACAATTGAAGGAATTGTGCCAAGTAGTACTACAGATGGAATGTTCTGCTTTTCATTTAGATAAAAATCCATAAATTAATTTCTCTTTTTTATAGATTTCATGGATTTATTATAATTGATTCTTTGGCTTATATTCTTTTAGTAAAATGCTGCTTTTAACTTATCAGGCTCTGCCATATGGCTGTATCTTGTAGTCTATTCTGGTAGAAATATATTTCTCTGTGAAATAGATATTCTGCTGATCTTATTTTAAATTTACAGCAAGAAAAAAGAAAAACAAAGAAGAATGCTGCATACCTAGAATTATCAAGAGCAAACAAATGCTTTGGAAGTCAATGTCTCCTGAAACTTCTTCAAGAATATTGTATAACTAAAGATGAAGTTATACAGGTTGGGGTAGTAGGTAAGTTTGCCTTGCCCTTATGGAGTTCTGTGAATTATGTATAGTACACACTTGTATATAGTAAGGACTACTATGGAGATTCATACTTGAAAATATACATAAAATATTGTAATTGGTCACATTATACATTTTTATGATGAGGATGCCTGCTTATTTATAATACTGGAGTGAGAAATGAGGATATATGTTTTTATCTTAGTCTCATGGTGAAGACTTCAGATCCAACTCTGATCTTGCTCTATAGGCACTTTAAAAAGTGAAAACCCAATTGGCCGAAGTTAGTCTAACCAATATTTTCAAAGAATGCAACATTGTCCAAAATCAGAAGACGGAAAATGTACTTGCATTTTATTCTCCCACTCAGACCCTGTTATATTTCAAGCCTAAATGTAATAGCCAAATGAGAAGAAGAGGAAGTTGAAATAGGAACCCAACCTTTTCTGAATAAATATTTGTAATTTGAAGATGCTCTATTTACGTTCCTAGGTAGTGTGGGACTAAAAATTGAATCTTACTCTGATCTTCAAACTAATTCATGTTATGTCTTACAAAGGTTTTTGTTTTGTTTTGTTTTATGATGGGCTTTAGGTTTTCCAAACGTGGGGAAAAGCAGCATAATCAATAGTCTGAAAGAAATACGCACTTGCAACGTGGGACCAGAGAGAGGCCTAACAAAGTTAGTTTGCTTTAATAAGCAGTGTTAGAACAGCACACGCATAGCTATGCATGGGTTGGTCTTTGGGGTGCCTCAAGCAATCATCCCTCAGTCCTTCTCCCACAATCTTTCCTATAATCGTTGGGAGTGTACCCAATGTCTGCCACCACCCACTTTTTACAGAGAAAATTTCTTTCTGCATCTTTGTTAAGAGGAAAAGTGTGGGGAAAATTTGTTTTTCTTAACTTATCTGTAACTTATAGAGAATATGCAGCAGTTATACATTGAATTACTTAGATCAATTCATGATAATTCATGTCAGCTGTGACCAGGGGGGCCTTTGCCCAGGTTCGCCTGGTGCACCAATTGCGGCCCTATTTGGACCGGGAGGCACTTCAGACAGTCACTCATGCCCTCGTCATCTCAAGACTGGATTACTGTAATGCGCTCTACTTGGGGCTGCCCCTGAAAAGTGTTCGGAGACTGCAATTAGTCCAGAATGCAGCCACACGAGCGATTCTGGGTGTTCCAAGGTACACCCATATCACACCTATCCTCCGCGAGCTGCACTGGCTGCCCATTGGTCTTCGAGCACGATTCAAGGTGCTGGTCGTCACCTTTAAAGCCCTACATGGCCTAGGACCCGGGTATCTGCGAGACCATCTTCTGCCACATATCTCCCTCAGACCAATAAGATCGCACAGGATGGGCCTTCTCCGGGTGCCGTCAGCGGGACAATGCCGACTGGCGACGCCTAGGAGTAGGGCCTTCTCTGTTGCCACTCCGGCCCTGTGGAATGAGCTGCCCCCTGAGATCCGGGCCCTATCCACTCTCATGGCCTTTCGCAAAGCCATTAAAACCTGGCTTTTCTGGCAGACTTGGGGCTGTTGACTCCTTGATTGAGGTCCAGTCCCCTCCTGATTGGGTGTTTGTTGTGTTTCCCTTTTTAACCTTGTTGTGTCCAATTGTTTTTAATACTGCTTTTTAATCTTTTTTCATTTCTGTAAGCCGCCCGGAGTCCTCCGGGATTGGGCAGCATAGAAATTTAATAAATGAAATAAAATGAAATAAGAAAAAGTTTCATTTTAAAAAAATCCTGATTTAAAGTTAGCCTAGATAGCTATTTCCTTCAGTAGCTTCTTTCAAAGTTTTTCTCCAATCCTCCTGTGGATGACTACATTCCATTATTCTGCCATCTGTTTCCTCATAATTCTGGTTTTGGGTGCTCCTGATTCATCCCAATCATTATGTCTCTGTTCTGTTAAGGTCCGTACAAGCAGTACACATTGACAAACGTATCAAGATGTTGGATAGTCCGTGTATACTTGCAGCACCTTCATGCTCTGCTCTAGCTCTAGCACTGAGAAGCATCACATATGCTGAAAACCTAGTTGATTCAGTAGATGCTGTTCTGAAGCACTGTAGGAAACAGCAGGTAAAAATACTGTACAGTTTCACCATTTGATTGCAGCTGTTTTACGAACTTTTGATTAAACCTTATTTTCTATAATTTAGAGCAGTGTAGCTAGATGACACTATTCATTAATTTGGCATTATCAGTGAAATGAAATTTTACTGCTGAAAATACTATTTTGTTATTGTGTTGATTATATCTACAATAGAAGGGGATATTTATATTCTATTTATACAACAGAGAATATAATTGTGCTCAGTGTGCCATCATTTAAGGCAAGTGAGAAATGAGGATACTTGCTATGTCATACTGTTAACGATGATGACATCAGATCCAACTCTGATCTTGCTGTACCCTTAAATGGTGCTTTTTCCCCACTTTAGAAAAATAGTGACATATAAATGAATTGGAGGAGAAGAAGGCAACTGGCTATGTCCGGTTGGAAATCATCTAGGAATTTCTTCATACAAGAAAAAAATTCTGAGAATATAATATTTTGTGTTGGTTTTCTTTTATTATAGATCATGTTACACTATAATATCCCAGACTACAGGAATTCTCTGGAATTTTTAACTTTGCTCGCTCAAAAGAGAGGAATGTTGAAAAAAGGTGGTTTTCCTGATACAGAAGGTGCTGCTAAATTACTGCTCTGTGACTGGACAGGGTAAATATGGGGTCATTTAATTTACAATAAGACAAGCTTTTTGCTATAGTACTGAGATTTTTTTTAAATTTATATAAGACCTGTGCTTGGAAGACCAAACAGTAAATTTATCATGCATCTGTTTGAATTGTAAGATTGTTGTTCCTTCTTCTACCATACAGCTTGCTATAAGTGTAAAATTTCAGAGGTAGGGAAGAAGAATATTTACTAGGGATTGAGTCGGGGATTTTCCCATGCAAAATGTATATTATTGAATCTTAAATAAACAAGACTATTTACAGTTTTAAGTACGTTTTCCATGCTATGACATAAAAATAGTATTGCATGGTGAATATCAAAGAATGAGAATGTTAAGGGAGACACCAAGATAGTAATAAAACTTGAAGAGAACTTTATTAGAAAATTGTTCCTGAATGTACAGCATCAGGAGGGTACTACCCCAAACATCAGGTGAACCCAAATGGTAGGATTCCAGAACTCTACTCATGAGTACGTTGGTTAAAGGAGCACATCTTAAAGTATTTTTCCCCACTCTTCTGCCCTTTGGAATGTTTATCTCTGTTGAGATAATTAAGCAAAAGGAAATTAATATACCGTACTTTTTTGGAGTATAGGACACACTCCCCCGCTTAAAAGAGGGTAAAAATTTGGCTGTGTCTTATACACTGAATGTATACCTGCCGGCCATCACACTGGCCTCTGCCTTCCAGCAATGTGCCTCCTTGCAGCAAACAACCTGCTTGTTTTAGCTTCAGCACAGCCTGATTAACACAAGCAGCTGGTTATCGGTTGAATCGGCCTCCCAACCATCAGCTGTTTCAGCCTGCAGGGATTGCTGTTTCCGCCTCCACGCACCCCATTTTCAGCCTCTGCATCCCATTTTTGGCCTCTGCATGCCAAAAAGACAACCGGAGCGCCCAAAAGACAATCGGCTGCTTGTGCTAATCAGGCTGTGCTGAAACTGAAACGGGCTGTTTGCTGCAAGGAGGCAAATTGCTGGGAGGCAGAGGCAGATTTTTTTTTCTTGTTTTCCTCCCCAAAAGCTAGGTGTGTCTTATACTTTGGAGCGTCTTATACTCCGAAAAATATGGTATGTATTTACATTCATTGGAGTGCATTGGATTTATAAAAAAGTAAAAGGTACACACAGTGGAAAGCCATGCCTACTGCAGCTCAGTGGAAATACACATGGAAAAAAATACTAGTGCAGCTCAGGGTGGCAAACAAAAGTTTTTGTTGTGAAATTGATTAGGATTTTGTCAATATCAGTCAGCAACTGCCAGCAGAGGATTCAAATCAGCTAATTAAGGTCATTTGTTAACTTCCAGCTAGCACTCTTTAGGAAAGTGCTGTGCTGCAGGAAAAAAATCAACTGAGGAAAAGATTGTTTAGTCAACCTCTTTGCCCCGCATCTGACAAGATGAAGTCCTAATGGCTATATTGCTGAACCATATGGCTGTAATGGTCACAAGTACATACGTTGGTCGCTTAGTTAGTGTTTCATCACTGTCATAATTGCAAAGGGTCATTGTGAGTCGGTAAACAAGGATTACCTTATATGTATGTATATGCAGAAAGAAATTTAAGAGTTCGTTCAGCTGTTTCATCTAAGGGATTTCTATATTTCTGTTCAAGGGTGAAAATCTCTCCTAAATGTCCTTTTTTTTCAGTGCCAAAGTTAGTTACTATTCCCGCCCTCCTGAACCATGGGTTCTGTCCCCACATCTTTCCAAGGAAGGAATAGCAACAATACAGGAGGATTTTAATTTTGAGGAACTGGAAGAAGATAACAAAAATACTGTAAACGGTGAGATTAGTCTAACCTAACCCTCTCATTTTATATACATATAAGAGCAAAATCCATAATGACCTAGTATAAATTACTGAATGGTTTACATATTACAGAACAGCCTTTTCCCAGAGGCTATGTTTGACTTCCATGAAAAAAATATTAGATATGTTGGATATGTTTCACATTTCAGGAAAAACAAAGTTTAATCCCTACAAAGATACCAGCATATCCTGCAACTTAATCCCCAAATTACAATTAGTTTATATAGGAATGTTAACTCTTTTCTCCATCTACTGCTTTCTCCTACATAAAATTATTTATATATGCTAGAAATAATTAAACTTATTTAAGTTTAATTCAGTGCTCTTTTGCTTGAAATAGCTTATCCCAGGGGTCAGCAAACTTAAACACTCAGAGTCATTTGGACCCGTTTCCCACAGAAAACACCAGGAGTCACAAAGGTCCTAAACGGAAGCCCCCTGTTCAATTCTGGAGCTGACCGAAGTGCAGTTCCCACACCATAGTCTCCTCCTAGCGCGGCGTACTTTTTCGTCTACCTATCATAACCGAAAGCCCTATCAATTGTGGAGACAACTGGAAAACCCTCCCCTTGCGCACTGTGCTTCTCTCAAAATTGTGGTGCCGACCGGTGATGGAGCCACGGCAGAGGGAGGAAAAAGCCACATGCAGCTCCAGAGCCGCAGTTTGCTGGCCCCTGGCTTATCCTGACTGGTTGAGCTTTATTTAAAAATGCAAATTTATAGAGCTAATCGTCTTATGAACATTGCAGTTCATCAGGAGTTATAAGTAATTTTTATTTGTGGTACTTGGGGGGGGAGGAAGGTATAACTTTTCCTTGTGGAAGGGTGTTTCTAATTGTCTTTTCTGGTTTCTCTTCATATTAACTATTCGTCTAGAAGTACATACTTGGCTTTATGTTTGATTTAAGGTCTGTTTATAATACTACAATTAAAATCTGACATTTTAAGAAATTCCGGAATTTTGGGTGGGAGTTGGGTGGCTTTAGAGATGTGATAAATAAGTATTAGGAGTATTCATAGCAAGAAAAACATAGTCATAAGTAGCTTTGGGGAAGTTTATAACTTTGAACAGTTGCTAAGCGATAGGCCATAAACCAATGATTACATGCTAATGTTCCTCCATTTATTTATTTTCCACATTAGTTAAAAAAATAGCAAATAGTCTTGCTAATTAGCAGTCTTGCTAACAAACTCATAATCTTAAAAGTGTTCCAACAGAATTCATTTCTATGGCAGTTTATCTTTTGGCAAAATGCCCTAGAAAGTTCTGCTTGTTCAGTCTCTTAAGGGAGTATTTCTTTTTTAGCTAACAAGTACCCTAACCAGGCAAGCACCATTGTCTTCCAATCTCCTGGCTTCACGGATGGCATCATGGAAGATAATGAACAGCCAGAGGAAGGCCTGGAATCAGAGAATGCAGAAGAAAATGATGAAGAATTAACTGAAGAAGAAATGGAAGAAGATGAAAGTGATCTTGATGAAGTGGAAGAGGTAACTTGAATTTTAAGATGTTTAAGGATGCTCTCCAGTGAGATCTTTCATTGGACGAATTGTTTCTCCTGTGACTGAACCAGGAGGAATACATTTTGTACTGTGTGCAAGGAAGGAGAAAGAAGGCATGCTACATAGGCAAGCCTGTTCAAGTTCATTTGTAATATTAAGCAATTTCAAAATACAGTTTGTGAATACATCCCTCAGATTTTGAAGGATGGAGGTTTAGGTATTTGAAACCCTGTTAATACAGAATATATTTTAATTCCTATCTTTAAAATTGAGAACTACTAACCTAGAGTATATAAGGAAGGTATAAGCACTGCATTTGGTTTTCCTATATCAGTAATGTTGATACAGCAATTATTAATCTTGTTTTAGGAAAGTGACCAATTAAAGAGTAGTCAAACTCCCTCTGAAGAATTGAAAGCAAAGAATGAAAATTTGGACATGTTACCTACAGGTATTTATTAAACCTACAAATTTCACAGGAGTAAATATTTAAATAGAAACCCTCTCAAAATATTCTGAACTTTTTTTCCCCCTTTAGATGAAAAACAACTCAAAACCAGTGACCTGGATGATGCCTATGACTTCAATACAGATTACATGTGAAGAAAATATTACAAAATTTAAAGTATTTTTCACATTTTGGAATGCATTCTTAATCTGTTTTTGTAGTTACTGAACACCAGACTCTTGTAAATATTTTGAAAATAGCTGATAAGGAAAGATACTTTTTGATGTAGTAAATTTTGTTCTGAAAATGCGTTGATCACATGAACTACAAGCAGAAGTAAAACCAGTGTTTTACAAAAGCAGAATGAAGCAACAATTCAGACTACAAGCTGTGTAGGGACTTGTGATGATTAAGGATAACAAAGGACTTTCTACTTTCCAAACTGGAAAAAATTGAACTGAATTGCAGAAAATACTATGGTGGAATGGAAATTATTTTTCTTGGGATTTTTTTCCCCTTCTCCCTATAATAGTAAACTTAGCACTAAGATGAAAGTTGCAGCCTATAAAAAGTAAAGAAACAGGTAAACATTGCTTCTTTCCTGAATTATGCATTTTTCATAATTCTGTAGCCTCAGTTCCATCTTAATAAGGCATAATTATGTTGTATACAGGAATACATAATGCAGGTTCCTGAGGAACATATATGTGTAAATAAAAAATATATCCAAAAAATGTAAATATATTTTGACGTCTTCGTGCTCAATATGTATAAGCAGTACAGCCATATAGAATAGGAACTCTTACAGGAAATCCAGATTTTTTTTAATGATATAATTGCATATCTTTATCTCATTTCTCTGGGTGTATATTCAGAGGCAAGAATATAACCTGTAATGCAGTACAGCCAAAGTCCCTTTCCACCCACTATTTACAATTGTTTCTGTTTTCAGCCACCATTTCATGTTTCAGATGAATATAGACATAATGAATAGATTTACAAGGTTTACTTAATTCCTGATAATTAGAAAGTCAAAAGTGGTTCAGCCTTTTTTGAACAAGAATCATACTTAACTTTTAGATGGCCCACCAGAAGTCACATTCTTCTATGTGACACATAATATTTCTGTAATACGTTTCTCCTGTTGCATTGTAGTTTAACAGCAACTTTTGGAGGAGACGCTTGGGCTTCTACACCTCTGTTTTCTTTGTAACAGATCAAAATTTACTTTTTTCTTTTAATTTGTAAACTTTTCTCCCAAATTTCTAATTCTTTTAATGTGCATCACCCAAATAGATGTTCAAGAAACTGAGTCCATTTAATGGAAGAAGTAATATATTGTAAGACATTACTTTTTTATTAGAGTTACCAAATGTAGATTAATCTGAACTCGCAGACAAACAAATCAATATTTCTCCATGAATTTAAACAGGTTGCTTTAGTATTGTTGGGCAGTTTCTTCTATCATTTACTAAATGGCAAAAACAGATCAAATCTACAAAGGACTTAAATAAGTGTAAACAATTAACTAAATACTAAAGAGAAAACGGTCTAACAAAACTTAAGTTCATGGGTTACTGCTAAGAGGAGGTGGTTTTTCTTCTTTAAAAATAGCTATGCAAGATTTTGTGGATACCTAGGACAGTAAATGTCAAATTCCTTGGTGAAGTTCATTTTGTAATGTTTCATTTATAAAAGTTTATGTCTGAAGAATTCATCTGGTCTAGCTGAATACAAGTAGTCCTCAATTTAACAATTGTTTGTTTAAGACAGTTCAAAATTATGCTGGCCTCAGAAAAAGTGACTTATGACCTGTACTTACAACCATTGCATCATCCTGTGCTGGTCACATGATTGCTGTGCAGGTGCTTAGCAATTGGCTCCCATTTATAATCTGTTACAACATCCTACAATCATATTGTGCTATGTGACCTCTTTTGCAAAATTCCAGCAAAAAATTGCCCACGAAGGAACTACAGCATATGATTTGCTTCATGACCGCCATGAACATTTTCATAAAATTCGGGTCTGACTAGATATATGACAACAACCTACAATGGAAATTCCAGTCCAAATTGTCATAAATTGAGGATTACCTGTAGTCGATAAACTATTCTTCATCTTGAAGGCACACAGCTGCTACTTCAGGCATACAATTTCAAGTTTTTCTCAAATTTAGTGTACATTAAAAAGACATACCATTACTGATTTCACTCTGATCTTACAGGTTTCCTGAGAAAAGCATGTAGGTGTTAAGTCTTTATTAATGTTCTGTGTAAATCTCACTGTGCCTGCGAATCAGGTTAAATTTGCCATTAGGATCAGGAATGTACCATTTTTCCCAAACATCTGCAAAGGATGCCGTTCGCCCCCAAGGCTTGAAATGTCCATTCCAATGGAGTAATTTGGCAGCTTTCACAAACTGTGGTGAGTATCTGTTGCCGGCACTTGAACCTTTAAGTGGAATAAGACAAGAAATATAACAAGAAACCATGAGCGCAGAAATTGTTTCTGCAGTTTTCAAACCCAGGTGGAATTAACCATTTTATATGTTCACACATTGACATTTTCATCAGAAATATTTTCTTTGTCACTGCTCACTACCCTCAAAATTGGACATAAAGTTTATTTTAGAGTCCTGGAGATGATATTCTTGCACTAATCTAATTGCTACACACATTGAAATACCACAGAAGTTTCAAGTTCACTGCATTTAAAAAGGTCAATTTTCTTAAGTAGACAATAATTTGAATGATATTCTCCCAGAGGAAAACCAATCACTTAAATGCAAGGGATTAAAAACATCCTACTAGTGAATTTCTACTCAATACAGTTGGGGCTTTGCCTGTTCCCTCCAGGTCCACAGAAACCATTAAAAAAAAAACTTCATTTCAGAGATTTTGAGAATGCATGAGAAATGGCCAGGGAAAGAAAACTGCATGTTCCCATTTCATCAATATTCTGTCCAAAATCACTAAAATTAGTACTGAAGAAGGACAAAAAGGATTATAATTTCAAACCGTTTGATTAGTCAAATTAGCTCCATCTTGATAAAGGCACAACAAGCTAAAGGTCCCCCTTGCACATATGCGCTCGTCATTCATGACTAGGAGGGCAGTGCTCATCTCCATTTTAAAGCCAAAGAGCCAGCGCTGTACAAAGACATCTCCGTGGTCATGTGGCCGGCATGAGTAAACGCCAAAGGCACATGGAACACTGTTACCTTCCCACCCTATTTTTCTACTTGCATTTTTTTGTGCTTTCGGACAGCTAAGTTGGCAGAAGCTGGGACAAGGAATGGGACCTCACCCCATTACGCGGCACTAGGGATTTGAATCGCCGAACTGCCAATCTTTCCATCGATAAACTCAACATCTTAGCCACAATAAAGGCACAATATTAACGTGAAATTGGTTTCTTCTCTTTACTTACCAAGATGGCGAACATTCCACATAGGGTTAATTTTTGAATGTCGTTTGTAAAATACAATTAGCAGAGGAGGTGTAGTGATACTTCCAGCAAGTGTCTTGCTATATATCTCTTCCCTAGTCAGTGATTAAGAAAAATGCAAATTACCAGCTAAACCAAAAGTATAATAATTAACAAGAAAAACCATTTTCATAGGTAATATAATTTGAATGGATTGCATTTTTTTAAATATATTATTTACATGTTTGTTTTTGCATTGTTTTTTAAAATATTTAATGGCAAATGCTTAATATTCACAATGAATAACTCGCATTGTACTTTGGAGTAACGTTAGATTGGACTCTCCTATAAGATACATCTGAAGAATATAGCGGCAAAAATCAATACTAGGCACAACATATTCCAGAAATTATGTGGAACTAAATGAGCAGTTTCAGCTGCCACACTCAGATCATCAGCCCTAGGGTTGGTCTCTGCAGCAGAATACTGTGTCCCAGTATATCTTAACAGTTGACACACTAGTAAAAGGATTATCCGACACTGAGGATTATAAGTATATGTATTAAAATCACTCTGACTTGGTTGCTTCCTGGGTCATATAGCATTGCCAGCTTTATGAAGGCAAAATGCCTTCATAAGTGGCATCAAGTGAGAGAATACAGAAAAAAATACGAACAATTCACTCCTACCAGTACCAACATCCCTAATTTATCAGCCGGAAGATTCAAATCCAGGAAAGCCCCACTGGCACTTGCACAACATCTGCCCAACAACTTTAACCTCAATTTCCAATGGGAAGCCAAACAGGTTGCTGAATGTCCAGACATACGAAGACGTAAATGGCTTCACAAAAAAGGTGCAAGGCTTTGAACCAAGGGTAAGTCAATTTTTTCCCCTACCAGTTCTGTGGGTGTGGCTTGTTGGGGGTGGGGTCCTGGGACTGAGTGCGAGTGGCCAACTCAATGTCACTCATGGCCACCCCTATTCAGTCAGACCCCACCACCACCAAGCCATGCCCATAGAACCCAGTAGGAAAAAATGTATGAACACCCACCAGAAGGGCTCAGTGAATGCTGTGGCAGAGAATCCAAACGTTTCTTCCTCCAATCAGCAGAGCTGCTGCAGGCTGTCCCTTTAAAATAGTCCACGGGAGGGTGGGGGCTGGAGGGACCATAAAAGGAGCAGCAGCTCCACTGAATGGAGGGAGAAACATTCAGATTCTCTCTGCCACAGAATTCAACATTAAATGCAACAGAATCCAAAGTTTCTTCCTCCGTTTATAATGGAGCTGCTGTCCTTTTATGGTCCCCCCCGGCCCCCTCCCTCCCGGGGACTATCTTAAAGGGATAGGCTGCAGTAATTTTGTGAATGGAGGGAGAAATGTTTGGATTCTCTCTGCTGCATTTTAACGTTGAATTCTGTGGCAGAGAGAATTCAAACATTTCTCCCTCCATTCAGAGAGGAGTTATTGCTCCCTTTAGGGTCCCCGCAGCCCCCTCCCTTCCAGGGACTATCTTAAAGGGACCAGCTGCAGTAACTGCTGTGAATGGAGGAAGAAACGTTTGGATTGGGTGGGCGGGTCGAGCAGCCAGAAGAGGCGAGCAGTGACAGGGTGAGCAGGCAGGCATGGGCAGGGCCACCAGGGATTTTTGCCACTGGTTTGGAGAACCAATGCCAATAATCCCTGCCGGTTTGATTGAACTGTGCCGAACCAGGAGAATTTCACCCCTGCTTTGAACTACCATGTCAGCAATGGACAATCCTGAATAGGATGCGCACCTCACATGGTATCTCCAAGACTATAAATGGGACATAGTATCATTTCAATGTGACTGGGCTGCCATGTCAAACTAGATCACATTGTGACCAGCTGTGCATATATACAGTGTGTATCTTTTTTTTCCAATATAAACTGTTGCACTTCAATGGTTGGATGGCCTAGACCAGTGATTGTGAACCTTTTCAGCACCGATTGCCCAAACTGGAACGTGTGTGGCGCACCAGACCCCCAGAAACCCAAAGACCAGCTGGCCAGTGCAAATCAGAAGAACAGCTCACGACAGTGTGCGTGCCCATAGAGAGGACTCTGCGTGCCACCTCTGCACACATGCCATGGGTTCGCTATCATAAGTCTAGACATCGATATTTGAACACAGATCTTTTAAAAATTTATATTCTATTGTGTTTTAGTAATCTAGGTGAAATGTTTACACACACACACACACACAGACAGACAGACAGACAGACAGACAGACAGACAGACAGACATACATACATACATACATACATACATACATACATACATACATACATATATATATATATATATATATATATATATCTCCATGTATGATATGCCATATGATAAATAAATAACCACATTCTTGACAATGAGCTAGAAAAATACAACAAAGTGAGTGATAACAGAACACAATAAGACAGTCGGCTTCAAATAAGAGATCCCTGTAAGGGTAAACTTCCCATACAATAATGATTTTAGCACTTCCTAGATATTTTTCTTAGACTAATGGCCTTCTTAATATTTTAGACTGCTGCTTGCAGAATTTTTGAATGCCTAATAGACAAGATTCAGGAAGACAGGCAATACAGGTACTTTTATCTCTGCTTCCCATCCTCACAATTAGTTCCATTCTTCAACTATCAAATAAAAAAACTGCACATACTCACACAGCATTAAGTGTCATCCATTTCTCTAATTGCTTAGTAACATTTTGTATTTTCCATTCTGTTAGATTTGCAACAAACACACCAGGATTAAAAGAACAGGTGCTTGCTTTGATGGACAGCTTCTGAACCAGTTCTTTTTTATAATCAAGAAATCCCATGTAATACTGAAAATAAATAGAAATTGGATCTCAGATAACAGTTTTATTCCTAACTTCCATTCCAAAGGCTTCTTCACTTACACATGCTTCGTCTCTGTCTGGAAAACCAGAAAATTGAACAGAGTTGTCTTTATAATCATGTTTGATTATTTTAAATATAAATATTGACAGGCACCATCAATAGTTACCATAAAAGCAGGAATTACTAAGTCTACAATGAACATCATGCAAATGACATTAATACAATAGGATTTCCTTTTTAGCTATCTCATTTTTTTTTTAATCATTGACTCAGACTTGATTTTGGGTGATTAGATTCATTTTCCATGTTCCTTTTTAAGTGTGGAAATGGCCTGTCATTGCCTTTCTCCAAATTGAAATGTTTAACCTATCTAGGCCTTGGATTTCCTGAAGTCCCACAAATACTAACAAGGTCTAACTTGCTGAATATTTGTAAGCCTGAATTAATTAAAAAGCAAATAGGTGGGAGGCTAGATATAGGGGAAATTCTGTTCTGTCTATAATTTCTACTGTCTCACTGTCCACTTAAAAATATCTTCCTATGCAGTGTATACAGTCTGATATATCGTGTTTTCCCCAAAATAAAACAAGGTCTTATTTTCTTTTGACCCCCCAAATAAGCACTTGGCCTTATTTTTGGGGTGATCTTATTATTTTTTAGGTACAGGAGGCAGCGAGCATAGTCACCTCATGGCTGCTGCTGTTTTGCAATATTTTCGGGGAGGGTTTATTTTCGGGGAAGGGCTTATTTTAGCACATGTGCTCAAAAGCCTGATTTGGCTTATTATCCAGGGATGTCTTATTTTGGGGAAAACAGGGTAGTTAGTCTTTCTTTAGCAAGTTTGGAGTTGCGACAGTGATGAAAAAGTAACTTTACAACCAACCCTCACATTTATGATCTTCACAGATGTGTAAAGTGAAGTAAAGATGAAATAAGATAAACATCTCTGTGGTTTCACTTAGCAACTGCTTTTCTTAACTACCAAGTTGCTACGCCCCACTTGTCACTAAAAAGGAATACCTGTAGTGGTTAAGGTTATCGGGCTAGAAACAGGAATCATAAGTTCTAATTCTGTCTTAGACATGAAATCAGCTGAATTAATTTAGGCCAGGAACTTTTCCCTAGGAAATGGGTAATGGCAAACCACTCACAAAAATATTGCCAAGTAAACTGCAAAGACTAGTCCAGACAGTTACCAGTTATCAACACAAAAAAGAGTAATTTGCATGAAATTGAAAAAGATCTGTTTCCTTCTTTCTACCTCCTTTTCACTCTACGGGAAGAAAGTTACTTGCTAATCAATGATAAAGATTAAATTGTTTTTGATTACCTCAAAAACAGTAATGGTTCTCCTTGGAAGTTGGAGAACAAAAGCATATTTCTTAATACCCTAAAGAGAATTAAAGGTCGCCTACATAAATAAGCGTGCATCTGCAAAAAGCTTTAAACTAACAAATAAATTATTTAGGTTCTTTCTCATTGATAAAAGATCCAATCATGAAACATACCAGCAAGAAGTTATTACTTATATTTTGTACCTTAAAAAAATGCTTTCCTAAAACTGGACACGGTACTAAAACTTTTGTAAAAGTTCCAAGTCAAGAACGGAACTAGATAATTACAAGCATCTTCTAACATCTAGTGCCTTTCATTCTTACTAACCTTTTTATAACCACCTATCTCAAGCAACTCTGGGCAGTGAACAATCATAAAACAGTTTAAAAACATTACAATATAATACAAATTAAATATTTCAGAGCTGCTTTCACCTGACTTCCTGTTCCATGGGCAGAAAACCTATTCGAGGTAGAGTCACAATCATCCGAGAATGCTGCAGCATGGCCTGGTTGCAATGGAGTGTTGTAAAGTTCAAGGATATCATCTAAAAAGGCATCATATGCAATGAATAGCTGCTACTGCAAGCAAATGAGAATCTGCATTTTGTCATTTTAACATAAATGGCCTTTTCTAATATTTAAAATACACATAACAGCGAATGCTATTCCAATAAATGCCATGTAAGGTTTAAAACTCGTATCTGTCTATCCAAAGAACTTTCCCACTTGAACAAAAGCTTATGAAACCAAATACAGCATATAGACTGATATTGTTTAGATGGAGGCCAAAATCATGCATAAAATAATTTCATTTTTTTCAATTTTCAATTCATATTTGTACCTAATAGAAATGAGCTCATTAAGCTACTGTGTACTCATATTTCAGCTGTCCCAAAGGTGCTTTTTTCAAAAGGCAACTGCACTTTCTTGGTTTTTTTTTTCCTTAAAACATTTTGCTTCTCATACAAGAAGTTCTTCCAGTTCTGGGACAACCTTCAGGGCAACCACGACCTAGATGATTGAGTATTTCCACAGACAATATGTCAGCTAGAAGTAAATTATTACCTTAATCAAAGTTTACGTTCAGATACACAGTATGTGCTTTCCACCTGTGACTACCCATTTTAAGCAAATCATTCTAGGCAGCTGACAAGCATAAAAACATAAATCCAGATACAAGCCACAGAAAAAAAATTAAAAGATGCCAGATTAGAAGTTTCCATCAATCAAGGCAAAAGTATAATAACTGTTAGCATTCTCTCTACTTTCTCCCCCCAACACACTCCCAATTTTTCACTTAAATGTATGGCAAAAATGCTCTTGGTTATTTTACAAAGGCTCATTTTTTTCAGAAGGTAAAAATGAAGTGTAGCTACAGTCTATGTTTTGTTGGTAAATGGACTCATCTGCATAAAAAACAAACAACAAGTAGCCTGATGATTGATCATGAGATTGGTATGGTCTCAGGATGACAGCAGGTAACCTCAACCGGTACACTGTGAAATGTGATGGTCACTGCTAACACAACAGACATTTGGTGACTGCCTAAATATTCTTCAAACAACCAATATGACCACTGGCACAAACAGTTGGGAGGTTTTGGAACCGAGTTTATTATAAAGCTTTTGGTTTATAAGGCATGATTAATTAATCTAAAGCAGGAGAACACAACATGTTTCTTTTTCAAGAGCTACTTTTGGCCGTTCAGTAGTGTGCCAGAGAAATACACTACAAAAAGTAGAAAGAGGAATCGGAATGAAAATTGCTATGATTGCTGGGAGCTAAGATCCCAATCCATCTCATTGCTACCAGATATGGAGAAGGTTGACGTGTTGAAAGGCAACTTATATGTTATTAAGCATATTTAAAAAGCAAAGTCCCATACCTTGTACAATCACATCATCATCCAAATAAATGGCCTTTTCTGCATTTGGGACCCAATTAGGTAGATAGAATCTTGCAAAGGTCAGCTAGAAAGAAACAAAAGGTGATAAAAACAATTATGCCATCGCAAACATTAGATATTTGTAATCAAATCTCTTTGATACACCTTCATATAATACAAGATTAAGTACATGTATTGGGGCAACTTTAGTGAATAAGATATAAATTACAAAACTATCCAACTAAATCCAATATGCAAAATAGAATTAAGGATTATAATATTAAAAGACAACTTTCTCAAAAGTGTAATAACTAAGCATAAATTCAAACATAAATTATCAGTAATGTTGAAAATGTTATATTTATAGTAAAATAAATCAGTAGTTTTTACCGGTTTTATGGAATTTGGCATCTTTGAGTCTATCTGTACTTTTCCAGCCAGCATGCCAGGATCAAAATTCAAAATTCGGTATTGAATATTTTTTAAACTGATTTTATTAAGCCATGACCTACACAATTAAAAAAGAAATAGAAATATCAAATATTACTGAAATAGCTGGAATGATATCCTACAAGAATAAATTCTTTGAATTTTCTCATCATGGTGTGTCTTCTAACAATCAAGAATAGGGCAGAGTAGGACAATCTGAAATCCAATATTACATAATAGAGACCCAATAAGATGTAATGATTAAGGTACCAATCCAAAAACTGGTAGGTTGTGCATTTTAATCCCACCTTAGGCACAAAGTCAGCTTGGTGATTTTGGGTTAATCATTCTCAGTCCTACAAAGAAGGAAAAGATAAATCACTTCTGAAAATACTACCAAGAAAATTGTATGAACCAGACTGGTAGGTAGGTAGGTATTTAGGTAGGTAGGTAAGGGCTGCATAAACTACAAAAATGACCTCGAAGAAATGGCAAGTGTAGCACCTTCTAGTATGCACTAAAGCAGCCACTTTTCTTTTCAAGAGTCAGGACTGAAAAAAGATGTGATTGCTTTAAAAGTCACCTTGATCAATCAAAGGACATAGAATAAATAACAGTCTCTTTGTAATTAAATTTAAGAATAACTGTCTTTTTCCAATGCACTATTGCATCTAAAAATGATCCTCTACTAAAAAAGTAGGCAATAAAAATTTACAAATATGCTTTTACCTCAGATGGTCCACAGTGTCGTTCAAAGTGACAATATGGAATGCAACATTGGATTTGGTGTTTTGTTGAATACTGTTCACAGCTGCAATTACACCACCAAGCCTTTCTTCGGATGCCGTAAGGACCACAGGAATTTCTTTGTCATTTTCTTTCACTATGAATCTTTGAGGAGCTTCAGGTATATAATCTATTGGCTGAAATCCTAATGGATTTGAATCTACAGATAATTACATAAAACATTACATTTTGATTTAGCATGTTGGGTGACTTCAGATTTTGTCTTACGTAAACTAAGGTTAATGGCACAATATGAAAACTCAGTTATGGTTTATTGAATAAACCATGGCTAACAAACCATGGTTAAGCCCTTACTACTGTAATATTGAAACCAATGTTTATCTCTTAAAAAACACCTCTTATAAGGCAATAATTATTTTGAAGTTATATCCAAACAATAAGATTTACAGGTTGAAATCATATCCAATATAGAATCTATATTTTAAGTTATATTGAATAACTTATACAAAAGATGCAACTCTGACTGTATTTCAGTTCAGGTACCATGAAAATAGCTATGCTACACAGTGACGGTTTCATTTTTAACAACTTCTAGTGAGAAATGCTAAATAACAGTAAAAGAAGACAATTACAAGAAACTGCAAACGGTTGACAATAATTGTTAAAAATATGGGATCAAATTTAAACAGTGTTTTTTACAAAAAAAAACTTATAAAGCTTATAAAAACATACACAAGGGTATTATTTCCTATCAAACATTTTTACTGAAGCAGCATTAAAATAGAGAAATGGAGGAATACCTGATAATTCTTTTTTTAAGAGATCACCGAGACCTAGAAAGTTGTGATGCAGCACTAACAGAAATATAACAAAGACAAATACGAGGATGCTTATGTTTACTGCAATGAAAAAAGAAAGCCATTGTTAGAATAACAGCATCTGAGTATTTTAACTTTTAAAAAATAAATATTTAGAGGAAAAAGTACCTTTTCTTAATGACATTTTCTTTGTGGATGAAAAACAAAATCTCTTGACACGTCTACAAAAAAGGAACATACCATAACTAAGAAAGCTTCCACAAGCATGCAAAGAGATCCAATAAGTGATAAGGTGTAATATTCACATATGAGTAGTAATAATGTATATAATGAAGAACAAAAAATTGAGCAAATGTTAGATTTCCAACATTTGCCTAGAAAAAAATTACCTTTTGAAATGTAATTATGTAATCATATGTAATATGATTGTGGTGTTTCTTTGTGTATAATGGTTATTTATTGAGAGCTGAATGCAACTGAATATCCTTTTAATGTATGTTGATTAGTGTACATTTAAAATGACAATAAAATTCTATTCTATCCCTATCCCAGAGATATTTTCATGAAAAACAGATATTTACCATACTTAGTGATTCAAGAATGAATAAAGGATAAGAGTTCCTCCTAAATTCAGCAAGTATATAAAAAAGGCAGAACTAGGAAACAGAGTTTATATTTACTGTTTTAGGTCCTCATTCTCAATGTAATTAAATTATTTGCTTCCAATCTGAAGATAAGTACAAAGCAATTCTCATTACTAAGCCACTTGTATGGATGAGAAATATCTTCAGTTGCCAGTTCAAAAGCCATTGGCTTTTATAGGCACATGCTACAAGCTGCAATTTGCACATATGAACTGTTTATATTCAATTGACTTACACTTCAGTAAGCCTTTATCATTCAATAAATGATGAATTTGAGATGAATAAATATATTTATAAAGATTCCTGTGACATAGCTTCTCAATTATCATAATCAATCTGGATTCCTATATTGTACAATAAAAGCTATATTTAAATGAGATATCATTTTGCTAGATCATAAATTGTGGGGATTTAAGGTGAACAGAATCTGGGATATCAACCACATTTGGAATAAAAATGTAATGACTGTATATTAGTTCATATACTTCATTTATGTTGTGGATCATAATTTTAATCCCCTTGTAACCATGATACTTTACAACAAGTCAATGTTATCAAAACTGCAATATTAAGAATTCAGGGAACTAAAATTATGTTCTATGTAAAAGAAATGGGAGTATCTAGCACTAAGATAATATGATAAGGGTACATTAGTTTTGAAATATTTCTAAGAATGCCATAAGAACATAAAGTGTTTACTAGATCACACCAAGACCTCTAATGAGCCTCTTAAATCACATTTTTTCTAGTCTAATGAATGTTCTAGTGAGGTGTTTTCTAATGAATTTGAATCACTTTTCTATATTTCCCCAGCTCTAGGATCTTTTTAGTGCGATTACCACAATTGTACAAAATATTCAGGTGCAGACATACTGTCAATATATGACAGAGTAATACAACATTAGCTGTTCTATTTTTCATCTCTTGCTGAACCTTAAGATGGAATTTATCTAGTATTTTAACAGCTACTGCATATGGAAACAGCATCTTCACTATGCTAGAATCCTAAAAAAAAAATTCTTGATTACAAACAGCTCAGATCTCTTCAGTGTAAAGTACGTATGAAGTTGGGGGAAAGTATAGTGAATATATCTCACTTTATTTTAGCTGAGCTTCATTCAGCATGTATTCTCTCCATAGAAATCCATTGGGAGCTCAACATTTTTTATTTTTTAAACCCTGAAAATTTTGGTATCATCTGCAAACTTGAAATTCAATAAATCACTCCTTAATCAAGATTATGGCATGTTACAGAACAGCCAATATTCCTATTTAATCACAGGTTTGACTAAATCTGTTAGAGATGCTTCAATTTGGATACCTGTACTGACTTAGGGGAGGGAGCAGTAGTTTAAATAGCCTCTTCAACATTCCATATGGTTTTTTTCCATCAGTGCCTTTCAAATTATCAATATCTGTCAATATTATACAGATACAGATTAACAGTTGGAAGGGACCTTGTAGCTCATCTAGTCCAATCCGCTCCCCTCCCCAGCAAACCCTACACCATTTTTGACAGATGGCAGTCCAGTCTCTTAAAAGCTTCCAGTGATGAAGCTCCCACAACTTCTGAAGGCAAGCAGCTGTTCCATTGGTTGATTGTAAGTTCGCATTTTAAAACATTCATTGTCATATAAAATTTGCTCAAGAATCAAGATGTAGAATCACCATTCAACCATTGTTAGCTGTTAAGTATCAACTAGTCAGGTGACTGTAGGGACAAATATGAAGAGCATGTTGCTCTTCTGCAGCTATATAAATGATGCTCTACAAATGTTTAACATGTTATCTCTTCAATGCCCCCCCCCCGCTTTCCATTATGTTATGCTGTTCTAAAACGTCTAGATCATTATTGCTGCAAGTGACACCAGTTAGAAATCACAACCCATCCGTTAAAACGAAACTACTGCTACTTTTTAAAATGAAAACCCATCACTCGCTTGCCTTCCATCCCACTTGCTCAGATATGCTAGCCACCCGACTAGATCCACTGCATATTAAAAAGGGGAAATGTATCATATCTGCATAACATACAGTATAAGGCTTATAATTCATTTCACATCATTCCAGCAGTTCAGTCCCCATTATATGCTAAACAGGCCGGTGTATTCCCACGAGTCTTACTTGCTGGCCCAGAATCCAGAGATCCTTCTAGTCCTCCCTTCCCTTTGCACAGTTTGGCGGCCACGCGCGAATTGCCAACTCAACACCAAGTATTGTAATCAGCAGCTGGAAAAATAAAAGGTGCCTATCATCGTGCCTGATTTTTATTTTTATTTTTAAAAAGCTATACGTAAAGAAACGCGTTCACCAAAGCCTTAATGTCAAATACGTTTCTATAACTACACGCATTTTGTTTGTGTGTGTGTGATAGAATTAAAAAAACCGAGCGGCAACACGCTAGACGCCACCTGCACTAAGACCCATTTCTCACCAAAAGGGTGGAAAAAGCCTCCAGCGCTTGTTGTCATGGTGACGAACTAAGACTTCACCTTTGGCGGCGAGCCCTGTGACGTCATAGCGCTATTGCCAGTCGACCGGCAGACGGCAGCATCCGCCGGCGGAGTTGGCATTTTTCTGGAATGAGTCCAGGAGGGGAAACAGCCCCCACGCCCCGCCCTAGCCGATCCGGAAATTAAAAAATGATGAGGCGGGGCAAGAGGACGTCGAATCCGGAATGCTCGAGAGCGCCCGCCTTACGGCAGAAAGCCGTCTTGATCAAGAAGGCGGAAGCGCCCGTTGACTGTTCACCGCTCGGCTCTCCCGCCTCCAACGGCAACTCTCAGGGCGACTCTTTCCAGCCGCTGGAGAGCCCGCTTCCTCCCTGCATAGCCGAGCAGTCCCCGCTGCCCCCCTTCCTCCCGGAAAGCGCTGACGGCTCCAGAAATCTAGACGCCGCTGCTCCGCCAGGCACCATGCTCAACTTCTTCCGATCCATTCCGACGCAGATGGTAAGGCGGGGGCATCCCGGGACTTGCCTCCGTCGCGCCGACTCTCCCCCGCCCGCGCCCCCAGGCTAGCGGAGAACAGAGCCCGACCGACTTTGAGGTCGGGCAGGAAGCGGTAAAGCATCCAAGGCACCAGATAGAAACTGCCTGGCTGACTGGGCTGATAAGGAGACGTGTCCTAAATAGAGGCGCCCAAGGGTCCGATGACTGACAGGTGCCCATTAGGCGGAAAGATGTTCAGTTCGGAATAGAAAACAAAGACTCAGTTGCACTGCGTCCTCTGTTTCCCTCTCCGCCTTTGAATTGTGTAAAATTAAATACCTAAATTGTATTATCGAAAATAAGCCTTTTGTTTCGGTAGGATTTTATCAGTTGTCTCATAATGTATTTGGTGGATGGCTTAGGTAAAACAGAATTAACGATCAGTACCATGCTAAAATCAGTTAAATATATTTAACTAAGAATTCTACTTCAAAAAGACAAAATCAGACATCGGCCTTGGAAAATATTGAAACACTAAATTAAAAATATTACATTGATTAAATTTACTAAAGCTGCCTAGAGCAGCCCCAAATAAATTTAACAAATAAAGACCTATGTAAATAAAGAGATATTACATACTACTGACAGAATATTGATATAGATAAAATGGGTGCTGCTGAACATATTTTCTCCCTCAAAAATATCTACTATTTAAAGGAACATTATTTGGCAAAGTTAATAAATTTAGGTATTAATAAACGTAATCCCTGTGATGTCCAAGTGCCAGGTCAGCTGGATTTATTAATAGGATTTAAAGATCCTCCTCTTTTTTGAGGTTTACCATAAATTAGGCAGATTTGACTTGTTGATTCCTTCTTGTTTTCCAAATTGACTAGACTTGTTCAATTGATTGTTTTGTTTATTTATTTGGAGCATTTATATGGCCACTCAAATCCAAACATCTGAATAGCGTGATTATGTACCATCAAATCATTTTCAACTCCTAGCGATTAGACAGTTAAGTGGCTTACAAAATCATTAAATAATACGTATAAAAGTAACATCACTAAAACAAAAAATATGAACTGATGATCAGGCTAAACTATATCTTCCCAATGCATACTGAGCAATATATTTTTCATCTCAATCCAAGAGCCAGGTCCGATTCACCTTTCTAATGCCCTGCAAGGTTCAGTCAAACTGGGGTGGGGAATCATTCCAAAGGCAAGGGCCAACACCCAAGAAAGCATGCCTCCTAGGTCCCACTAGGTGCCATTATTATTCACAATCCAAAATGTGATACATGAAATATTTAAAGTGGCTGAATACGTGAATATTGTTTACTTAACAAATTGGACAGAGATTACAGTCCTTCTATACAGAATTTCTATTTTGTAATTATGCTTGTGCTTGTTTACATGTATTTCTTTCTTTTAGGCATTAAATGATTCTTCCTCTTTCCAGTTTTTATCTTCCTGTTTAGTGTAATAATCTATATGGTTGGGTTCTAGAGGTGAGGGGTGTTGTTCTTCTGTCCTTTAAAGCTCGGTGTCAAACTTGCGGCATCACATTGCCATCATGTGGTGCTTATTCCCTTCACGGAGCTGGGGTGGCCTATGTGTGGCCTATGTGTGATGCATCTGGCCCATGGGCCACCAGTTTAACATCCCTGCTTTAAAAAGTCATTGTTTTTCCCCACTTCAAGAAGCCATTGTTGCCAACCTAATTAGACAATTTTCATACAGTATGATCAGCAGCTTCAGAGGATCTTGGATAAAGTGGTTATTTGAATCCCTTTCAGTTGTGTTTCAGGCCTTGATATGAGGCTGAAACAAAATTGTGCATTTAGATGGCCTCCAGTGGGAGTGGGATGGGGCTCTACATCCATCCTTGCTCAATGTCATTAACTGTAGTCTCTTTTTGGGCTGGCTGCAGGGGTTGGGAGTGCATATTGTGCTGGTTTTCTTCCTTTCGCCACAGGAGTTTCAGCTGGTGTTGATTGGAAGAGGTCCTGCCCTTGGTCCCTACTTTGTGGGGTCCTGCAGAGTTCAAAGCTTTCTCTATTCTTACTTAATGTCTACATGAAGCTGCTGGGTGAGGTTATCCACTCCTAAGAGGAAGAGTATCATCAGTACGCTGATTATACCCAGAAATACATTTCTGTTCTTGGCAATTTAAGTGATGCTGTTGAAATCCTAACCCAACGCAACGAGGTTGGGGAACAACAGGCTTTAACCCTTGCAAGACTGAGTGGCTTCAGGTTTGGGGGCTTTCAGTATCTTTGGTACTGGATGGAGGCACTGCCCCAGACAAAGTCTATGCTCAATCTGGGATTCTAGATTTATCGAACAGGTGGCAGTTGTCGTTAGGAGGGCCTTTGTACAATTTTGAATTATATGCTATTTGCACCTTTTCCTGGCTTTCTTGAGGCTCCGCTCTCAGTCACCCCCGCCCTGGATTACTGTAATGCACACTGCAATGGGCTTCCCTTAATGAGCACACAGAAGCTCCAACTTGGTGCAAAATGCAATGATGCAGGCTATGTTCTTTGATCAGTCATAATCAGCATGTTAAATCACTGCTCCACAAGCTGCAATGGTTAACAATTTACTTTTGTGTTCAATTCAAGGTGATGCTAATGAAGTAAAGCCCAATGGGAGGGGTAGTTATTGGAGGGACTACCTCTCCTAGGTTATATCTTTCTGCCACATCAGTCTGTCAGGAAGGGCGGGATATAGCTCCCTTCTCCTGTGTGCTGCTCCGGGAATCCAATCATGGGTTAACTTAGCCCTCTAGCCTTGAGACTGAGTATGCAAATTTCAAAGTCACGCCTCCTCTGACTGGATTTCCGTTTCCCTTCAGTTTTCTCTTACTCAGTCCAAGCCTACGAGACCTATTTCAATTCTCTCTTGACTAATTGATAATTTCTCAGGATTAATACTGGATTTCCTTGGTTTTTTCATTGTGGATTTCTTGCTGGTTGGAGGTAAAGCGGCAGTTTTCTGCCAGCCGATTCCTCTCTCACTACTTCCTTTGCAGGGATATCGGATTACTGCAGCTGGAGCGTGGGGCGATCTTGCCGTTTCCAAACGGCTTCTCCGCCTGTCCTCCCTTTAAGTTCGGCGCGCAGGGAAGCTGAGTCTCTCCAGCGCCGCCTTCCCACACCGGATAGCACCCGCCTACGGGCGCGGTCAGATCCGAAGCTGTGGCTTATCGGGGCTGTTCCTCTCCCCCTCCCTGCCTCCCTCCCTTCTGCCCTCGCTGGAGCGGCTGCCGGGTGATTGCATGGATCGGCTGTTTGGGATTTCTCCCTGCCGTTTCTTTTAAATTTCGCGCCTTTGATGCCGGCTGCCTTATTTGGAAGCAACTTCACGCATGCGTGATAATGTCTGGGGATGAGAAGGCAGAATTTATTTGCGCGCTTGAGTCTGCGCGCTGCTTTCGCCCCTCCCTTTTCCCTCACTCGAGGTTGCTGACTCAGGAAGGAGGTCGCTTCTCTCTTTGTCTCTGCTTCCACGTGGCGTTCTTGGCGAGTGCTTTGCAATTGCATTCCTTTGTTTCGCTGATTGAGCTCTTTCAAATTCATACTATGGCTGATCAATCGGTAGTGCAAGGTACTGTCGGGCCAGTTTCTGAGCCCCGTTCCCCTGGCGAGGGGGGGGATAACCCTGGGCCTAGCAAGGCCACGACCAGGGCTTCCAGTAGCAGGCCTCGAGCCTCATCTACTATTCGGGATAAGTCGCACAAGCGCAAAGATAAGGCCAAGGCTCCCCCCAAGGCATCTGGGGCTCCCATTTGTTCCCCTCCGGTTCTAATTCAGCAGCCTGTTTCTCCGGTGCGAGTCGTTGAGCAGGGTTGGTCCCCTGATATTCAGCTTCCCCAGGCCCCTCTTCCTGAGGTAGGGGTTTTTGGGCCTCAATCTCCCACAATTATTTCTGAGGCTAGTGGGGCTTCTCTTCGTTCGCCTCCACGCGCTGGGCCTTCTGCCACATTCACCCCCACAGCTGCAGGCCTCAGGCCTCTGGAGGGCCAGGATTTGGGCCTTCCTGCTGATTTTTACAGCATGATCTCAGAGGCTATTTCCAGAGGGGTGGATGCGGAATTATTGCGTAGATCCCAGGCCTCCAGGCCTACTCGGGCCTAACTCCTCAGGCACTGCAAGGGGATTCTTCCATCCTGCAAACGGATCCTCCTTCCCCTTTCCCCTCTGTGTTTAGTGCACAATCTCCTTTAGTGGAGGAAGGTGAAATCCCGGATAGGGATTTTTCTGGTGATGAGGGCCTACCTATGGATCAGCCTACTGCCCCTGGGCTCTTCAGGCACACTCTTTTCAAGTCTCTGCTGTATAAGGCCAAGACTACCGCCCACATGGGGGAGGCGGTTTCTGGAGAAAGTGCTGCTGTGGGCCTGGATGCCACCGAGCGGCTCTTTGCTGAGCAGGTGGCCTTGCAGGATTTTATCCCATCTCCCAAGCTTTTTCTTGATTTAATCCAGAAGCAGTGGGATGAGCCGACCGCAGTTAAGCCTCCAGGGTCTGGAGATAGGAAACTTTACACATCTTCCCCAGAGTTGGAGGCACTCCTCCAGTTTCCCACGGTGGATGCTCCCATTGCTGCTCTTGCTTCACCGGCGTTAATTCCTTCTGAAATTTCAGAAGGATTGAAGGCCGAGGACTGCAAGGCCGAATCGGTCATTCGTAAAACTCATCAGGCAGCAGCGTGGGCCTTGCGTTCCGCTACTGCAGCTTCCTTCTTTAATAGGACTTCCTTAGTTTGGCTGAGACAACTACAGGAAAGGCTGGACCCGGAGGAACTGCGCCTCCATCAGGATGTCACCAAGCTGATAGCGGCCCTAGAGTATTCTGCAGATGCCACCCTTAGCGCGGCAAAATTTGCATCCCGAGCCGTGGTTTCCAATGTGGCCTCTCGCCGCTTGCTCTGGCTCCGCCACTGGCAAGCTGATGTCAAATCTAAGTGGCGCCTAGCATCCACGCCCTTCAGGGGCGGGGCCTTGTTTGGCTCAGTGCTGGATCCCATTCTCATTGAGACTCGGGACAAACGCAAGGTGCTTCCCTCCACCAGCGCCCGCGTACTTAGAAGGCCACAGCCTTATAATAGGCGGCAGCCCTTTCGGTCTGGGGACTCGGGGTTTACTTCCGCCCCCTATGTCCCCAACTACACTAGGGGGTTCTCCCAGGCACAGGACCGTGGCCAGGACCGAGCTGGGGCCAGAGACAGGGGGCGCCAGCAGGGTCAGGCGCAGAGTAGACGGTCCTCCCGAGGAGCGGGCAACCGTTTCTTTCGTAGATGCCGCTGACTCGCAGGAGGTAGGGGCCATAGGAGGACATCTCTTGGCCTTCGCCCACCAATGGGCGGAGCTCACATCAGACGCCTGGGCCCTTCAAGTGGTGAGCTTGGGTCTCACTCTAGAATTTCTATCCATCCCCCCGAGGAGGTTCATCAGGTGCCCTGTGCCCAGGTGCCCGTCGAAACGGCGCCTTATGGACGCCGAGATATTCCATCTTCTCACCATCAGGGCCATAGAACAAGTACCCAAGGGGCAGGAAGGCCTAGGGTTTTATTCCATCTTGTTCCTGGTACCAAAGAACTCCGGGGGATGGAGGGCAATCCTAGATTTGAAACAGCTCAATCAGCATATCAAATACCAAAAATTCAAAATGCAGTCTCTAAAGAGCATATTGGCTTCCATCCGCCAAGGCGACATGATGACTTCTATAGACATCAAAGAAGCGTACCTCCATGTGCCCATTCATCCGGCACATCGGAAGTTCCTGCGGTTTCACTTCGACGGCCGCCATTATCAATACCGGGCCTTGCCATTCGGCCTCTCCTCGGCCCCGCGCACGTTCACCAAACTTCTGGCAGTGTTGGCAGCTTCCCTTCGCTCAATTCCAATACGCATCAATTGTTATTTAGACGACGTGTTGGTGTTGTCGCCTTCTCAAGATCAGGCTCTCCGAGACCTACAGGTCACGATGGACTCATTGCGAAACCATGGGTTTGTCCTCAACCTGCCCAAGAGCCATCTGCGTCCAACCACGTCCCTCCTTCATCTGGGAACCACCATCAACTCGATGTCGTGCGAGGTTTTCCTGTCCACGGAAAGGAGGCAGAGCATATACCATCTGGCGCATCATGTGCTATCTCAACAGCGAGTACCACTGCTGTCGCTGTCCAAACTGCTAGGAAAGATGATCTCCTGCATCGGCGTGGTGCCCTGGGCCAGGTTCCATGCGCGCCCTCTCCAGTGGTTTCTGCTGCCCTTCCAGAGAGCGCATACCAGTCATTCCCACATCAAGGTGCAGCTTCCGGGCAAGGCCAGGCGGTCCCTGCATTGGTGGATGTCGTCCAGGCTCCTCCGGGGATGTCCATTCAAGGAGCCGGACCGCGTTCAAGTTACAACGGACGCCAGGTTATTTAGATGGGGGGCCCATGCCCTGGACAGAGCGGCCCAAGGTCGCTGGTCAGATCAGGAGCTGACGAACAGCATAAACTGGCTGGAGTTGCGGGCCATCCGTCTAGCTCTCCTGGAGTTTCGGGACATTGTATCTCATTGCCATGTGTTAATTTTGACCGACAATGTGGCCTCCAAGGCCCACATCAACCGCCAAGGGGGAACACAGTCCAGAGCTCTGATGCTGGAAGCGGAAAGGTTGTTCCATTGGGCGGAGCCCAGACTCTCATCGATTCGGGCGGAGCACATCTCGGGCGAAGCCAACACTCAGGCGGACTGGCTGAGCAGAGCGACTGTGGATCAGGGGGAGTGGCAGCTCCACCCCATTCTCTTCCAGGAACTCTCTCACCGCTTCGGCCTACCCGAGGTGGATCTGTTTGCTCACCCGCACAACGCGCAGCTTCCCTGGTTTTACTCCCGATACCAGACTCCGGGGGCGGAGGGAGTAGACGCTCTATGCAGTCGGTGGCCGGCCGGCCTTCTTTATGCCTTTCCTCCTCTCCCGATCCTTCCGTCGGTCATTCAGAAGATCTTGGCGGAACAGGCGGAAGTACTGCTGGTCGCTCCGATGTGACCCAGACGTCCCTGGTACGCAGACCTCATCCATCTGTCCGTTTCGCGTCCTTGGAGGATTCCGGACGACCGGATTCAGCTCAACCAAAGGGCTCTCCTGCACCCGAGCCCTCAGCTGTTGCAGTTAGCCGTGTGGCACGTGAGCGGGCGATGCTAGCGGCCCTTCACTATTCGGATGAAGTCATTTCTACCATTCAAGCGGCCCGTCGCCCGTCAACTACCCGTATTTACGAGGCTACCTGACAGGCCTTCTGTCGGTGGTGCCGGCGCACCGGGGTCGATCCCATCAAGGCCTCGGTGCCTCAAGTTCTGGATTTCTTGCAGTCCGGCCTCAACAAAGGGTTGGCGCCAAACACGCTTTGCCGTCAGGTCACAGCCTTGTCGACGGTGGTCGGGGGTGGCCAAGGCCGCTCTTTATCTCAGCACTCGCGGGTTCGAACCTTCCTTAAGGGCGCTTCCAACTTACGACCGCCGACGGTGCACCGTTATCCCACGTGGGATTTGACCTTGGTTCTCAGGGCCCTAACAGCTGCCCCTTTGAACCTCTCCATTCCATCAGCCTCCGATTATTGACGCTCAAGACGGCTTTTCTGGTGGCCATAACATCGGCCAGGAGGGTGTCAGAGCTAGCAGCCCTTTCTGTTCGTGCGGATCTTTGCATCTTCCACCCGAACAAGGTGGTGCTTCGTTTGGATCCGACCTTTCTTCCGAAGATAAACTCGTTGTTTCACAGGACTCAGGAACTTGTCCTGTCGGACTTTTGTCCTCACCCGTCTCATCCGCAGGAACGCCAGTGGCACCATCTGGATGTTCGCAGGGCTCTTCGTCGCTATGTGAAACGCACTGCGTCGTTCCGAAGATCAGAGGCTCTGTTCGTCTCCTTCCAGCCGTCTTCAATGGGACAGAAGGTGTCCTCCCATACCATCGGCCGATGGTTGAAAGCTTGCATTGCGTTGGCGTATGACACCCACTCCAGACCGGTTCCAAGGCGGATCACTCCTCATTCCACCAGGAGTGCGGCCACCACAGCGGCCTGGACGACGCAAGCGTCTGTAGAAGAGATTTGCAGGGCGGCCACCTGGGCGTCACCCTCACCTTTCATTCGCCACTACAAGATTGATGTCTTTGCCTCGGCTGAGGCGTCCTTTGGGCGGAGAGTGTTGCAAAGGGTCCTTCCGTCTGCGGAGGAGCCTGACCAGCCTAGCTCCCGCCCTGGGACTTAATTGCTTTGGCATATCCCATGATTGGATTCCCGGAGCAGCACACAGGAGAATGACCGTTGTCTTACCTGAACGGTCCTTCTATGGGTGCTGCGAAGGGAATCCAAACCCGCCCGCAGTTCGGCTGGTCAGGGCGCCATTTGATCGTGACTTTGTGACTTTCTTATTTCTGACTGGACTCGACTAGGTAGTGCCAGATGGCCTGCGGCTTGATTGACAATTGACATATTGTTCCTTCGGTGGACTTCGTACGAGAAACTGAAGGGAAACGGAAGTCCAGTCAGAGGAGGCGTGACTTTGAAATTTGCATACTCAGTCTCAAGGCTAGAGGGCTAAGTTAACCCATGATTGGATTCCCTTCGCAGCACCCATAGAAGGACCGTTCAGGTAAGACAACGGTCAATTTGCCAAGGAGTTACATCTGACAAAAACCAGTAGACAATCCTTTTCTGCCACAGAGCCCACCGTTTGGAACATTATCCCCCCCACCCCCAGATTTGACTGGGCAGAACCCTATTAACTTTCTAGAAAGCTCTGAAGACACAGCTCTGCTGCCATGTTTGGGACATGTCCTGTGACAACCTACAACCTATGCAGTGGTTATCTTGTTCATAAGATGAATGCCAGTCTCCTGCAGATTTTTTTTTAATTTTAATAGTTTTAATGTTTAATGGTATTTTAATTATTGTTTCACTATTTGTATTTGGGGTTTTTTTAGTTTTAACTGCATGAGCCGCCTAGTTGCATATGTAAGATGTACAGTTGAACAAATAAGTATAAATGAGTGGAACAAAATCAGCTAATCAATTCCCTTCAGTTGTAGTTGAATTCTGCTAACTTGAATTAACTAAAATCACATTCTGAACCAAATTATGATTTGTTGTGACTATGAGTTACTTAAGCCACAATGATTAAGGTTATATATTCACATTAAATATTAATAGAATGTGCAAACCTACCCAGAAGTATCTGAAGAATTTTACAAAATTCTTTGTGGAGAGGTAAAGTAAAATCTTTTTTCCATTCTTTGGTCCTTGTTAGACAAGCATACTAAACTAAAGAAGTGAGCTGACATCACCACTTAGCAGCTACAATAGGTAGCTGTGCCTAAACATGTTACAAAAGTCAAATGTAAATTAACTATAAATCTTTTAGCAGTGCTGGGTAAATATAGTTAATTTAATTTATATATTTAGCAGACAACAGCAATTAAAAGTGAACTGTAGTCTGACAGCATAATACAAATTCTAAGTATTCTCAACTGTTCTTTCACACTCAGTAGCAATATCTATTTTTAAGAACTCTTCCTCAGATTTATTTTTAAATGCATTCTCAGCTCCTTCCTATTGCGTTATCAGAAATCTTAGTGTAAGCTATAATTCTTAGGGATGGGAAAAATATTGATGCTATTGATTTTTCTTTTTCCACAGGACTACAAAGGTCAAAAACTAGCAGAGCAGATTTTTCAAGGAATAATTCTTTTCTCTGCTGTAAGTATAATAAAAACAAAGAACACCATCACTATAAATTCATTACTTCTTTCCACCGTACCTTCCTGAAAAGATCTTCATAAGAGATAAAAGCATAAGATTCTTGAGCATATTTTATGTAATATATTAGAAAATAAGCAAAATCCCTTCCCTTCCAATTATTGGAGCAAATATATTTTCTGGATCCCAGTCCTTTTTCAAAATAGCTGTCATTGCAGTAAGAACATCCTAGATTAAAATCTATACCTTTTAAAGCATTGTGTCCTGAACTATAGAGGGAAGACTTGATACTTTATTATGAATAGCCAGTAGCTTCCTTAGTTGTTGTATACAATTTAAATAGTTGTATTGGGTTTGAGAAATAGACTTGAATATCCTTTGTTATGTCTAATTTTTATCTTGTAGGTGGTTGGCTTTATTTATGGATATATTACTGAACAGTTTGGCTGGACAGTTTACATAGTAATGGCTGGATTTGCTATATCGTGCCTGGTAAGAATATAACTTTATAGCAAATATACATAATATATTCAAAATACCAAGTTCTGCAATAATTGTAGTAAACTGTACCTGTAATGGTAGCACACACCCTAAATGATGATTTTTTCTTTGGTCAATAAGTTATCAACATTGTATTATATGTTATTCTGTTGTCTTGATATTCCAGTTTTTTGTTGTTTGTGCAATTGGCTTTTATCCTGATCTTCCTTTGAAGCAACTACATAGCAGCACGGAAATACTGCTTACCAGATTAGTTTCCCTTGCGCCTAATCTTAGTTGTCTTAACCAAAAATTAAGTATTTAATAGAATTCTTAAGTTGTCCTATTTTTTTTTTAATTACAGCTCACACTGCCTCCATGGCCCATTTACCGTCGCAATCCTCTGAAATGGCTCCCTATTCAGGAATCTGCAATAGATGATAAGAAACCTGCTGACAGAAAAGTAAAGAGGCATCCTAAAAATTGAAAAACTACAATTCTGTATGAGTTTCTGTCATTAAATTTGCTTTAAAATTTATTTCTCTTTTTTACTTGGTTTGGTGTTTCTGCACAGTCAGAAAACAAATTCTTCCTTTGAATTTAATGCCATCCATCTAGGGCAGTGATGGCGAACTTTTTTCGCCTCAGGTGCCAAAAGTAAGCATGCACGCACCATCATATGCACTTGCATGCCCACCCCATAATTTAATCCCCCTGTACCATGCTCCCTGCGCATGCACGCATGATTTTCCCCCCGCCCTGCATATGTGCACACGGCTTTCTTGGAGCCTGGGGAGGACAAATATGCCCTCCCCTACCTCCCGGAAGCCAGAAACAGCTCGTTTTCCAAATTCCAGTGGTCCCAGTAGGTCTGTTTTTCACCCTCCCCATGCTCCAGAAGCTTTCTAGGAGCCTGAAGAGGTCAAGAAATAGGCAAACACAGGGAAGCCTCCAGAGGGTGAAAAATGGCTAAAGATCAAGGCCAAAAATCAGCTGGTCATTGCGCACATGCATGCTGGAGCTGACAGGGCAACGCCTCACATGCCCTCAGAAGTGGCACACGTGCCATAGGTTCACCATCATGGATCTAGGGTATGGTACATTTAGTGATTTATTAAGTAATTTAAATATTGTAATAGCTGCATTTAATAACAGAATTTCTTAGCTTACTATAGTTTAGCTCAGCAATCATTTTCTAGTATATCTTAAAAGGATTAAGTAAACTGTGAAAATAATTATTTTGATGCTCCATCGTCTGCAGTGGTTTAAAATCTACTACCACTAATCATAGAATCTCAAGTATTTAATAATCTTAACTAGTCAATAATAGGCCAATCTCTTTAGACCACTGTTAAGATATTATTGCAAAAACATAATAGGACTAATTTTGAATCTCTGCTTAAATAATATTTTAAATAATATGTACCTATTCAAGGCATTCTCAAAGTAGTCATGTGAATTCCAGCAAAAATGAAAATAATGAATTCCAACACAGTGCGTATTTGTCTATGCAGGATTGCCCGTTTTAAATGATGATTGACATTGAAACAAAAATAATTTAATATGTTTTTAAAAGACAATCATTAGAAAGTGCTGCTTGTTGCTAGTATTTTAAAAAATCCCATTTATCCAAACTTACCTTTAAGCACGTATTGCTCCTTATAAACTAAATATACAATGTACAATAGATAACAAGAAACTGTATGGGAAAAGGTTTATCTTCTAAGTGAATGAATATAAGAAAAATTTAAAAATCAATCCAGTTACAAACTGAGTGTCTTTCTTTCAGGAAGAAACAGTTCAACTGAGGTATTTGTCAAAGTTTCACATTGTCTTCTAAGAACTTTAAATGACGAGCCTTCATACTATAAGATGTGTACTTTTCTCCCATGAGCTTCCGCAAACATAGCTATTTAAAAGGAGGGAAAAACATATTGTAATTCAAACAAGAATAGTTCCTTTTAGCAGAGATTATATGCAAGACTGATTTCTATTAAATCCACAGATAACTAGGGCACATATTTGGGAAATTGCCCAATTAAAAATTCATAAAACACTGAGTTTGATGGCAACACAAATATGGTAATAGTGGAAAACACTAAGACATGTTAATGGAGAATATGTGCAGCTAGGGTTGAAATATTGGCATCTTGGTTTATAAGCTTATTCACTAAGCTTATAAACATTCACTGCCAAATTAAGTAATATCAGTGCTTTGGCACAAGGGAATTGGGTTTGCAGAGTTTGTACCTTGCCCTACCTACCTTGATCTGTCTAATTTGGTTGGCTGTATTCTTTCATCTTGATTGTTCCTGCCTATCTTGCTGGAATAGTTTGTAGATTGGGTTTATTTCTTTGAGTCTGTTATTTCTGATCTATTTTATCAGAATTCCAGGTTTCTAGGAATTATTTTACATTCTTCAATTTGCATTTAAAATGATATTTTATATTTGTTCTGTCAAAAAAAACATACCTCTCTTTTCTGTTCATCCTCTTCTTCCATTGCATAATAAACTTTTTCTAGCAGCTTTATCCCAATTCCTTGAACTACATCTGCTCTTAAAATCTCAACCAATCGCCTAATATTCTGGGGACCAGACTTGACATCTAATAAAATAATAAAATACATTATATTTTGAATTTTATTTCTGGCAACTAGATAAAGCCAATTATAATTGCAGAGATTTCAAACATTTTCATTTTAATTCAGATCAATACTCTGGAGATTCTCAGATTTTATTCAGCATTCTATTCCAAATAATCAGAATTGATGCTACTATCATTTCCACAGATAGAATACGTTAAACAGAACCTTTAAAATGGAAATTGCTTTTCTTCTGACAATGAATGTTTTATTTGTAATACTAGAGTAGAAAATCTAATTTCTACATCACAGTTTCAAGCATAACATACAGACCTGAAGGAAGCTCTTGTAACTGAAATTTATCAGGTTCTTCAGCTGCTTTCCCATGTAAGATCAGTGTATCCCTATATTTCCTATTTAGCCTGAACTGTGAGTCAGGTGTTGGCATTGCAAATTGTGAATAATTTTCAATATTATCCATTTTTAGTGTTTGCGTCATCAACTGTAGCAAGTCATTCATTTCATTACTTTTTCTGCAAAACAAGAAGATACTTCAGCATACTCCAAATCATACACAATGAGAGAATTTTAAGGATGAACTATTTGAACTTAGTATAGTACACAGAATTGTGTAAGGTATGGTTTAAGTCTTATTTTCCAAAAGGGTTTTGTCATTTTTCTCTTCCTGCTCCAGAATGAGGAATGGGTTGGAGATAAACCAAAAGGGAGCAAGACAAGAATAAAAGATTTCACAAAACCATATGGTTGTCCTCAACTTATAACGGCCTGGAATTTCAGCCATACAACATTGTGGTTATAGGCTGAAGCTCCATGTGACAGGACACAATTTTACAATGTTTTTATGACAGTCATAAAGTAAGTCATTGTCATTAAGCATATTATATAGCCATTAAATAAACCACGCCGGAGTCCAGCAAAAATGTTACAAATCATGGTTATGTCACTGCAAGATGCCACAACCTATTGTAAATGAGAGCCAATTGCCAAGCATCTGAACTGCAATCACATGATCAGGTGGGCACGGGAGTCATAACTTCAAGGGTGGATCATAAGGAGCTTTTTACAATCGGATGTTTGACAAATGACTCACATTTATGATGGTTGCAGTGTCCAAGAGTCATGTGATCGCCTTTTGTGACCTTCTGACAAGCAAAGTCAATGGGGAAACCAGATTAATTTAACAACCATGTTACTAATTTAACAACTGCGGTGATTCACTTAACCACTGTGGCAAAAAAGTCATAAAATGGGGCAAAACTCACTTAACAAATTTCTCACTTAGCAACATAAATGTTGGGCTCAATTGTGGTCGTAAGTTGAGGACTACCAGTCCCTGCACATATATCGGGTTTAGGAATATTTGTCTGTTGGCTGGATCAAAGAGACTTATGCAGAAAACTACAAATTTCCAAATTCTCTTCAAAAACTTTACAAATGGGAGAGTGGAAGCTTCAAGTTCTCACTAAGATAATGTGAAAAAGATGCAGAATATTCTGATTACCGAGATTGTTTTAAAAACTATAAAAAGAATGTGAATTTGTATAGTGTGGATTTTCACAGTAATTTTAAAGGAAGCTTTGACACAGCTCTAGCATTTTTATAAGTGGGAATAGTGAATTATTTCCATCATCCGTTTCAATTTTTTGTGTGCTGCTTTCAACCCAGTTATTTTTAGTTTATACTTTCCTTTTAAAAGGATATCTTAAAATAGTTAATACTGAGGAGGTTTTTATTCCACAGTACAATACTTCCTAAACTTGGCTATTGATGTTTTTTTATTGGGTCTTGAACTAGGGACATACATATCTATATCACATATGTCTACAGATACACAAGTGCATTCAGTGACTGACTATGGCTTAATATCCACAATGGACTTATCATACAATACACTAATGGTTTACAAACAGCAATAGTTGTATTTATATAATAAACAAGCTATATACTGCATGTGATTAACATGTGTGAACCACTACATACAGAAAACACCCACCTTTCTTTACAATCTCCATCTGATTTTTCTGTAGAGCTTGTAGAAGAGCTCAGTTCATCCTCAGTGCAACAACCAATTAAGCTTTTCTTCTGTTGGGGACAATTTTTCAAGTACAAAAAAACAGAGAGAACCATTATAGGCATAATTGAATAGAAAATTCTCTTTCTTGCTGCTCGGTGAAAGAGCAATGTGAATTTAGTTCCATTTACGTTTCTAATAAAATACTTTTATAGAGGATAGTACATGAAAGCATAGCAAATTAGAAGCTACTTTCAATGATGATAATGTTTCTATAAGTATCCTACAAAAGGACGCATCAGAACCCCCCTCGGGGAAACTCCTACTTGAGGAAGTCCCTAAAGTCTATGCTGTGAGCTACTTCTGCAACATTCTTCTGCAAAAGGATGCTTTCATCAATGCAGAAGAATTAAACTACTTATATATACAAAGGAGGATAAGGACCCAAGGCAGCCCTTAGAATAACAGCATCCTTGTGAGGTGTATTGGGCTGAGAGAATCACCTAACTAGTTTTCATGCTTACTAAAGGCCTATAAAATAAGTCACAATTTCCTATGAAGGAGATATATTATGTATTTTTGCAAGCTACTTTGATTCACAGGGAAATTATGATCATTGAGGATTTGGGATCCAGATTGGTCTGTTGGAAATAGATTGTATGAGGCTCTGAAATCTGTTCTACTCAAGCATGCCTTTGATGACATTTGTCTAATATTTCTTTTATGACTTTAGTATCTCCGGTACACCATCCCTTTTCTCTTTGGACAAAAGGTAGGAATTACCACTTTCTGGCCCTGTGAAAACCAAATATTTGAATATAAAGTTTTTGTGATGGTCGGGTGGAGGGGGGATAACAATAGGTCTCCTGAAATGCTTAAGATTTGTTCAAGTGCTCTGAGATTCATAGTCCATTTACCAAGGTCCTGGTCCTCAACTGAACCAATCTCCAGATGCGCTGTGGATCAGACATGTTTTGCCACGAAAGGTAGCACGTTGTCTTCAACCCAACATGGAGGTTTGGCTGCTCCTTTCATCAGCTAATGCTCTTCTTTTAATATTGGCTGTGGTAGTCATATTATACATTAGCAGAAGTTTTAGAAGCTCAAAGTTGGTTATGCTATGGGCAACTCCAAAAAGCTCATATTGCTTTTTAATGCTTCTTCTATCCAAACATCCTGAATTACTTAACCCCAACAATTCACCTACCTCCCCCATCCTGAGACTGGCATCTCTGGTGAGTTGTACTTGGTACAAGGGTCACAGCTCCATTTCATTGGAAAAAGCTTCAAAGACAGCAGTCCCCAACCTTTTTGGCACCAGTTTTGTGGAAGACAATTTTTTCATGGACGGGGGCGGGGAGCGGGCAACCTAGATCCCTCACATGCAGAGTTTACAGTAGTATTTGTGCTCCTATGAGAATCTAATGCCTGATGATCTGAGGTGGAACTGAGGCATGGTGTTAGCACAAAGGAGCGGCTGCAAATATAGATGAAGCACTTGCCTTACAATTCTAAGCCCTTTCTTCAAACTTAGTGGGAGGAAGATATGCCCTGCCTCTGCTATAAAAAATGGCAGATTTCCCCAAATAATTGTTTTTCTTCAGAAGTATAATAATCTAAGCAGTAGAATGTTTAGAGGTAATCGTCTAAGTAGTAGAAATTCCATGTATTGATGGCTGACACATACCTTTTTAAATATTTTACAATGTTGTAAATTGTTAATATACTTAACATATGACAACTACTTACCTTATCAGTGCTTGGTTCTGAAGTAAACTGAGCAATCTGAATAGAACTGTCTTCCTTTGCAAGTTTTGTTTCTGTCGATGCATTATAAGACATTCGTCTTACAGAAGGCCCTGAAAAGGACCAATGAATAGTATGTATAGTTTATTCTTATTTTGCTTAATACATGTGCTATTATGACAGCAGGATCAAATGCTTGATAAACTAAAATAGACCTTCCTTCAGTTCAGTTTAACATTCAGTCATGTACAAGATATTTGTCCTGCCTTTCCTCTAGGAATTCAAAGAAGTGTATAATCCTTTTTTTCTCCTACAGCAACTCTGAGGTAGGTTGGACTGAAAAAATTGACTATCTCAGTGTTACGTATTGAGTTTCCATGACTGGAGGAGGATTTGAATTTGGGTTCCCTCCATGATACTGTATCTTAATCATTACATCTTAATCCCTCAATCCCTTCCACCTTCTTGTTGATACTTTTCCAAGTATAATGAAGAGGAAGTTTAGTTTCCAACTCCTGTAGATGTGATCATTGTGGCGAGCCACAAAGTATGCATTTCCCAGAAAGCAAATTGATAAAAATGAAAAGGAAGGGAATTTGTCAAAGAACACGGTACCAAAGACAACATATCCAAAACACCAACTTATTGTTCAAAGACATGCCTACTTCCAGTCAGCAGATCAGGCTAGTACAGTAAGTGAAGTAGCCCAGAAAATAAAGGTAGAGGCCTTATGTCCCTCTCACTATTACAATATAACAGAATATTCACTTTACAGAGGGCAAATTGATGAAGCCCACAAAGAGGTAAAATACAGCACCAACATGAAACAAATAAATTTACACAAAAATATCCACATTCCAGAAGAACACAGCAGAAATAAGATTATCCCATCATTTCCCATATTATTCATACAATAAGATATTCCCACCCCCACCCCCACACACATACACATTTTTAGACTCAATGATGTTCCTTCCTCCTTGTCATGGTACTTTTTTCTCTGGGTGGTTGTAAATCTCTTTAAAACATTGAGTGTAAACTATCCAATATTTTTATTTTCCAAGATTTCTGCATGCCAGATCCCCATTTAAGTTTTCAGTTAAATTAAGGCACCTTAAGTAATAACTGCAGAGACAGAAAGAGACCAAAAGGTGCCAAGAAATGTATTTGTGGGAATAATTTTTTCTGTTACAGTAAGCCCCCGAGAGAATTTTTTTTACTGAAAATTTGTCATAGATAAGGTGTGTGCATCTATGTGAATATAAGAAAGTAAAATGTAAAATAGAAGGAGGCAAAGAAAACAAACAAACCACCAGATAAACAATCAAGCAATAAACAAAAGCTTAATCAAGGAACTGCCAAGGAAGAAAACAAACACCTCACCAATCCTGACAGGACAAGCTATTATATAAAAACAGAGAACAAACCACATTCTCTTCTAGCACTGAGAGACCATTAGATTGCTACCAAGCCAACCACCAAGCTCAGAGAGCTCCAAGGACTTCACAACAAAGACAAGTATTACCAGAAGGAAGCATGTCTTCTTGGCATTGCTTTAATCTTCTCCTTTCTCGAGCTGATAATGGCCGATCCTTTGAAAGGAGATAAAGTAAAAAACAGTAAACTCTGTAACTTTTTATTGATCATAGAAATTAAAAATTTACAATAATAGGTCATTAGACATTTCTTTGTATTTATTCTATAAAACTCATGAAGCCACTTTAAAGAAGTACACTGCTCTATTACTTTGTAATCCCATTTTAAATACCATATTTTTGGAGTATAAGACGCACCTTTCCCCCCCCCAAAAAAGAGGGTGAAAATCTGGCTGCATCTTATACACTGAATACAGCATTTTTGGCCTCGCAAAACCCCACCCCGTGCATCTCGTTTTTTGAAAAAATGGACGCGCAGAGGGCCTGTGAGGCCTGCAAAGTGCTCCTGGGGTTGGGGAGGGCAAAAACGAGTGAAAAATGGACCGCTTTTTTCACAAAAACAGGGCTGTTTTGTCCTTCCAAGCCACCAGGAGCACTCTGCAGGCCTTCCAAACTCTCTGCACACCATGTTTTTGCAAAAAAAAAAAATGCGCCCTTTTTCGCTTCCCAAACCCCCCACTCGTCACATTTTTGCCCTTCCCGCCCCCAGGACCACATTGCAGGCCTCCCAAACTCTTTGCATGCCCCTTTTTCACAAAAATCGGGGTGTGCAGAGGGTTTGGGAGGCCTGCAGAGTGCTCCTGGGGCCCGGGGAGGGCAAAAACCTTTATTTCAAATTTACCTCTTCAAAATCTTGGTATGTCTTATACTCCGCTGCATCTTATAGTCTGAAAAATACGGCAGTTCTACACAGTTCTGGCAATGTTACATCAGATTGGCATATAAAATGAGAACATTCAAATTGAGTAGTTTCTTAAAAAAGGACATGTTGTACATAAAGATATTTGGTACAAACCTTGGAATGTTCTACTTCAAAGCTTTTTGACTTTTTCAGAACGATTGCAGCACACTGATGGTCTATGTTAACTTCTTTTGTCTTTACAGCAGGCAAAGCGGGCAGTTGCCGAGCACCAAGTGCTGCAATCTTAACAAGGAGAAATTGTGCCTTTATAAAAGGTTTCTTCCCAAAAAAACGGGTACAGTATGAGAGTTGCATTCACTCAAGAATGAGTGGAAGGACTCCACAAGGACAGGTCTAGTGACTGTGCTGGTACCCATTCAACATGACCAATACAGGATATTTCCAGTAATATTTCAGTAACATCTGGAGGACCACAGAACATCCAGCCATGAAGTTAATTCCCAACTTATTAATATTCAAATAGCACTTCTATTTCATATTTCACATGGATAGAATAGAGTATCAAACATCCAGATAAAATAGAGTATCATATATCCCAGACAACACATTATATATTTATCATTCCAGTAAAGTCAAATGTTCTGCCAGTTAGTTCATTACAACATATGCTACAAATTAACATCAGCTTTTATACTGAAATGTGCTAACGTATAAAATAAAGCTTTTTAAACTGAACTTTAAATTGAATATACTTGGTTAATATAAATATCTATGGAAACTAATGGTGGGGTTTTTTTATTTTTAAAAGATTTAAACAATTGTTCCCCGCCTCCCCACGGATGCATGTGTCCCTCCCCTTCACCCATTTTTGGCTTCCAGGTGGGTGCAGGTGGCCTTCCATGCCCAAAATGGGGCGTGGGGGGGGACCTCACATGGCACCCCTACACTCTGTTTTGGCTTCCAGGTTGTGCAGGAGGCTTTTCAGGCCCAAAACGGGGCATGGGGAGGGGCTCACACAGTGCCCCCATGCCCCCATTTTGGGTTTCAGGTTGGTGCAGGTGGCTTTCCATACCCAACAAGAGGCACGGGGGAGCATGTGCATGCACTCAAACCTCCAAAATGTAATGCGAGCACCCCTCGCACATGCACCTCATCCCCCACGCATGTGTGCGCATCCCCCACATGCACTCTGCCCACACACATGTGCGGCAGAGACTTGAAAACCAGCTAGCTGGCAGTAGGCATGCGCACATGTGCACCGGAGCTGGGATGGGGCGGTGGCTGGCATGCCCACAGAGAGGGCTCAGTGTGCCACCTGTGGTATGCATCACAGTTCTAGTATCTCGGATGCCTCAGAAGATGAAAATGCTGCTGGTCAAAACTATGTTATTCTAACTATAAATTTTGTCGCTAAGTTACCAACTGGTCCAAAGTCAATATCCCTGCTTTCACCCATTTTTTTTCAATATCATTATCTTTTTTCCAATTTTTAATGTTGGATTTCCTCATATTTAGCATGGGGGAAAGTATTGAATCTGTTTTTATTGAACATTCCATTCCATAGCTTTGTAACTAATATAACTGTTTCCACAGATATTAGTGTTCTACTGAATTTAGACCCTAATATTGTCCTAATCTTTACCTTGTCTAAGCAGATCTCAAACTGTTCCTGCTTCTTATGTCGTCGCTGTCGTGACAAGGAAGGCTCTTGAACTGATCCTTGAGGCCGAAAACAAGGAGTGCTTATAGGCAGAATGGGATCTTTAGCTTCTCCTGAGTTTTCACAGGAGGCTTCACTCTACAAATATATATATATATATATTTATACACACACTTTACAATACTTGAATTCATACTGTCCAGAATCAAGTTTATACACTTAGTTCAAAAGTGTTAACAGAAAGCCAAAAATATTTTTATTTTAATCAAAATTAAATTCACTTAAGTACTGAAGAAAATCCTGTCATCGTACTTTTAAATAAATCATTGGCATAATTATATTTGTGTTGCAGACCACAAATTTCAAATACTTACCAAAATTTCTCCAGGATCAATCGGTACTAGCAGTTTCTCAGTACAGTCCAGATTCTGGAAAGAGAGTTTGCTGTATTTTCATGAATACCCACTATTATAACATTAAATAGAATGTTATATAAGCATTAGGAAACTGGAAGAGCAACATTTCCATTATTGAAGGAAGTAAAATAACTATTAGCTAGGCACTAAACACAAAATCTGGACACTTAAACTAATACTGTATCATTTACCTAAGGCTAAACTAATAAGTAAAGAAATGACAAACTACCCTAGAAGATGTCAATGATAAACTTTTTTGTAATATTGCAAGGAAAACTACTGTATGTGAATATCCTATATGGTATGTTTTAATCTAACATACTTCTGATTAATTCCAGCAAATATTCCAAGATCTGGAAGGTGTAGTTTTGGGAAAAATAGGAGAAGAATGAGTATTATGTATTGTATATTTGTTGCCTTTCATTATTTATAAAAATTAACAAGGTGCGACAAAGATATAAAATTTAAATTTCCATATTTTTTGGAGTATAAGACACACCAAGGTTTTGAAGAGGCAATTTTTTAAAAAAGGTAGGTAGGTAGATAGAGGGATAGAGAGAGAAAGAGAGAGAAATACAGTAGGGAGGGAGGGAGGGAGGGAGAGAGAGAGAGAGAGAGAGAAATAGAGAGAAATAGAGAAATACAGTAGCTAGGTAGGTAAGGAGAGAGAGGGAGTAGGTAGGTTGGTAGGTAGAGGGATAAAGAGAGAGAAATAGACAGAGAAATACAGTAGGTAGGTAGGTAGGGAGAGAGAGAGAGAGAAATAGAGAGAGATAGAGAGAGATAGAGAAATACAGTAGGTAGGAAGAGAGAGAGAGAGAGAGTAGGTAGGTTGGTAGGTAGAGGGATAGAGAGAGAGAAAGAGAGAGAAATACAGTAGATAGGTAGGGAGAGAGTAGGTAGGTAGGTACGTAGGTAGGCAGATTGAGGGGGGGAGAGAGAAATACAATAGGTAGGGAGAGAGAGTAAGTAGATGTTGCGTTTTTTAATCATGTACTGTGTTATATGTAAAAGTCTGTCCCCCCTTCCCTTTTGATTGTGAGCCGCCCTGAGTCCCTCCAGGGAAAAGGGCGGCATATAAATAAACAATCTAAATCTAAATCTAAGTAGGTAGATAGAGGGAGGGAGGGAGGGAGGAATATAGTAGGTAGGTAGGAAGAGAGAGAGAGAGAGTAGGTAGGTAGGTAGATGTTTCCAGGTGAATTTATCCATGTGCTGGGAAGAAAATCACTGACAAGCTGCAGCACCTAAGACTTTGTTTCTGCTGGCACAGCACTTGATCAATGTAATTCTCATCAATCAGTTAAATAGCTTTCCAAAAGGAAAAAAAAAGGTTTTGCACTCTGCAAACCTCCCAAAACCGGCCCCATTTTTGTTTTAAAAGGCATGAATAGCTTTGGGGGGAGGGGACTTGCAGAGTGCTCCTGGTGGTGGAGGGGCTAAAAATGAGCAAAAAGGGCCTGTTTTTCGTGAAAACAGGCCCATTTTTTGTCAAAAAAATTGCATGCATAGCCTTATGGAGGTTTATAGAGTGCTGCTGGGGGGGGCAAAAAACGGCCGGTTTTTTTGCTCATTTTTGCCCTCCCCAGCCCCCAAGAGCTCTCTGAAAGCCTCCATGAGGGTATGCACAGCCATTTTGGTGAAGGGGGTGGGAGTTTGGGAGTCAAAAAATGCTATATTCGATGTATAACCCGCACCCAGATTTCAGCCTCTTTTTTGAGGAAAAAAGGTGCGTCTTATACTCCGAAAAATACAGTAGGTTTATTTGTTTAAGTTCAGTTTGCCTATTTTAGGAAAATTGTGCAAAGGTCCTTATCAACCTCAATAGTTCTAAGCCCCAAAATCTGATCACAAAAGGTTCAGAAATCTTTAGATCTGAATTGCATTGAAATAAGTGCATAAGTATTCATTTAATAGTCCTCTAAAGGTAAATAGTACAGCACAATTCTTTTACCTAGAAAAACAGCTATCACTTTCACAAAAATGATATTATCTGATAGAAATTAAAATGAAATTAAATGCTGAGAGTAGATTTGGGAAGGCAAAGACAAAATACTTGACTTTTCAGCAAAAAAATCTGAGGTTGAGTAGAAAAAGTCTAATCGGAAGAGATGCTAAGGGAGAGGTGAATGCACAATTTGCAAGCTAATAATAATTAGCTATCTTAATAATTCTCAAGTCCTTAGTTAGAGTTGAATTATTAAATTTCTACTAGTCTTAGACTGGGAATCTAACTGTAACTTACCTATCCATAAACCATAACAATAAAGCAACATTTGCCTATCACAGGTCCTTGGGAAGGACTTGCTTGGTGGATAAAAATGCCATATCCAGTTTAAACATCTGGCCAATTATGTGACAAAACATAGTATATTTATGCTGCCCACATATTTGTATAGCAATAAATTTCTAAAAAAAAAAAATCCCAATCAATGGACACAATTAATAAATATAGTATTAAACAGCGTTACTACATTAACAATGAATCATAAAAAAATCCGAGACTACCAAAGCACCAATATGTCTTATGTTCTGTGTCCCTCAAACACTTTTGTGCTCTAGAAGAAATCTGCACTGCTTTACCTAAGAAGAAAAAGAGCTGTTTCAATAGAGAAAACCAACTAATAGTACAGGATAAACTTATGTCACCAGGTCATGACACAAGCTTAGCACTAGGAGTTACTGAAACAGCAGAAAACAGCATTTCAGAGTTCAATCACATTTTCAACAGATTTGCAGGCAGTCCTTGACTTAAGACCACAACTGAGCCCAATGTTTCTGTTGCTAAGCAAGACAGTTAAGTGAGTTTTATCCCAATTTATGATGTTTCTTGCCATAGCTGTTAAGTTAAATCATTGAAGAGCTTAAGTTAGTAACACAGTTGTTAAGTGAATCTGGCTTCCCCGTTGACTTTGTCAGAAGATCGCAAAAGATGATCACATGACCCCAGGATACTGCAACCATCATAAATACATGCTAGTTACCAAGCATCCAAATTCTGATCACATGAGCGTGGAATGCTGCCACATTCATAAGTGTGAAAAACAGTTATAAGTCACTTTTTTCAGTGCCATTGTAACTTTGAACATAAAGAAATGATCGTAAGTCAAAGACTGCCTGTACATCTTCTAATTCGATCATATTCACATACACATATACATATATGAAACTGAAAATAATTACTTTATTGCTTACACATGAAATCTTTGAAATGGGTTGCAGAACGTTCGTAGTGTCATCACCATTATCTGTCTCCTTAGCATCTACATCTCCAGTTTTGGAGCAAGTCTTTGACATTTTCAGTAAATTTTCTTCCTCTAGTTCTGGGCCATTTTTTGCTTTTTCAGGCTGTGCTTCATTGGGAATATGTACATTTTCAGATTCTTTATGTTCTACTAATTGTTTGGTTGCAGAGTTTTTCTTTTCCAGTGAAACAATAAGTATATCAACTTTGCTCATTGTTGCCAAAGAGGCATCTAAGCTATTCAAACCATTTTTGCTGTTGTCTTCAGGTTCAGGTGCTAGTTTCTTTGAAGAGGAAACTTCAAATGTTTTATTATTGATTAAACATTTATCTTCATTCTGTAATATCAAGAAGTACAATTAAATCACCAATTCTATTAAACTAGATTATTTATATTAAACGTAAGCATAAAATTACGGTAATCTATTTTGATTTGACTTGATCCAGCTATGAGATTTTGCATGGGAATGGATGGAGGACTGGGGAAAGATATGACATGTTTTCCTAGAATGGTATAATACAGGACTGGCTTAGCCAACAACAATAACAAAAGATCTCTTAGTCATATGAGAAGTGCACAAATGATGGAAAAGGTCAGTCATATAGAAGCCAGGATGTAGCCTGCTTAATATTTCTTGCAATAGCCTTAGTTGGTGTGGAAGTGGGTTTCCCTGTCCTTATTTACAGGATGCATTGAAGGCTCTGTAGGTCCAAGACACATGAAAAGCCAATATCTTCAATCTATGTTGGTTCAGGTCTTTCAATCAGGTACCTGACCAAATATGCAAAAGATGGGATATGGTATTTCAATTTATTAATCTTACATTATAAGACTATTACAGTATTACTGTAACAACATGTTATGATGGGGCAGGTATAAGAACTTAAGACAAGAAGAATATATTGGAATTACTTATTAATTCCAACTCTCTCCCTGTTTTATCAAGCGATCACTAAGGGGTCTGACTCTGATTGTCATGAAGTAGCACCAGAAAGTATATCTATTTTTTTCTCTCATATTATTTCCCCATTCCCATCTTCCACAACATAGCTATAGTTATTACATGACTACTATTAGAAGCATTGTACCACCTGTTATTGTTTATTTTACGCAACTCTTTATAGAACTCAATATTTACATTAAATTTTCCATATTCCTGCAAAGGAAATCATCAGATACCATTCTGGCTGAAAATAAGATATTGTAACATGCACTGTAAAAAACAAAAAGGTATTCTATCTTCTACTAATTTAGGGGTTCTCCAAAGATTAATTTTACTATTCTAGAGTAGACCCATGCCTTTTAGGGGTAAACCACTTTGTGAAGAACAAGAGACTAATTTCATTTTTGAGTGGCATATCAGGGCCTGAACTTTGAACAGTGTATTAGCACAGGAAAAGGAACAAGGTAGAAACTGAGCAAAATTTAAATTTATTTTAAATGGAAGCAGTTAATTCATTAGTCTCCATGGTTTTCAGAATGTTCTTCAGTGACATGTAAATTTCAATTCAGTGGCAATTTCTGTAGGTTTGGTGATACCCAACACTTTAGGGCAACTGACACTGTACCTCCAATTGAGTAGAATTTAAATGGGTATGATTATGAGAGAAAAAAACAGATGGAAGTACTAAGAATTAATTGGTATTCTTCCTCCTTAATTTGAAACAAAATTTGTATTTTATTAAATTTGACCATGGGTGTTTTTTCTGCCCCATCCATTCTGGATACCGAGCGAAAATAATAACTTGCCCCATTGGACTTCTTTGAAAGTTCATTTGGAAGCTTCTGAAGTTCTGTAGTTTCTTTCTTTAATTCAGTTTTCTCTGAAGATTCCCAAGGTTTGGGTTCAGATACTTTCTTATGATTTTTAGATGTTTTTCTTTAAGGAAAAAGCAAGAAGATATGTTATCAGATTTACAAAATGTAGACTTTTTGCCAAAAAATAGTTTTTTCATATTTCTATGTATAGGTTGACTTTTCTGAAGACCTGAATGTGCAGCAATATGGATATTATTTTAGATACAAAACTGTTTCTCAAGTCATGAACATTTGTGAAATATGATTTAATTAGCCACCTTCAAGAATGTGTTGGTTAGATCAACAGGGCATCTAAATCCAACATCTCAAGAATGGCGAAAAATAAAAGTATTACTTCCCATGAAACCCCATCATTATTCTCATTTTCCCTGTAGCCCTTGGATTTATTTCCTGTACTGCAGTAGAGGTTTACCCTACTCTGCACCAAACTCGAGGGGCGGTCAATGAAGATTAACCTTTATTTTTCCTTTCCTTTCCTTTCACAGATAAACCTTTTTTCAATATTTAGTTGTTTGAAAACTTTTTATAAAATTCTGGGATGTGAAAATATTCCTCAAATTTGAAAATAGGTTTAGTTAGATCTTTGCATAACAAATAATTGAGGCACAACACAACAAGAAGTAAAAAGCACCAAGTATTTGAAATAATTATGAGCCAATGTGATATAGAATCAAACTGATGCTGAAGATATTATAGAGCCCCTGAAATAAACCCATACACTTTTTCTTAAGCCTTACACTATCACTCACTACATCACTGCCTTTTGTTAAGAGCTAGCTCTAGTACTGACTTAGTTGACCTTTGAATTAAACTGAATTCTAAGAAAATAACAATCAACTTGTAGACCAGACTAATTCCATATAAACACTGAGGGATTGAAGAGTTCCAAATAAGATAGGAGATGGCTTCTTCCCCAGTTACTATAGTTAACCTATGCCTGTGATGGTGAACCTATGACACACATGCTAGAGGAGGCACACAGAGCCCTCTCTGTGGGCATACGCACCATTGCCCCCTGTACGTCTGGGTTCCGTAACGCGCATGCGTGCCAACAAGTTGGTCCGGCGTGCATGCGCACATGGCCAGCTACTCTCTTCTGGGTTCCATCACATACATGCGCACTGGCCAGATGCTCTTCTCTCATGTGCGCAATGGAACCTAGAAAAGAGTGGCTGGCCATGCATGCATGCGCACTGTCGCTAGCTGCACTTCCAGGTTTCGTCAGCTGGCCAGCATGCATGCATATGACGTAACCTGGAAGTACAGCTGGGCACCGTGCACATGAGCACTGGCCACCTACACTCTTCCAGGTTTTGGTGCTCTGGCACACTCTCTCTCTTGGTTCGGCACTCATTGTCAAAAAGGTTAGCCACCACTGACCTATGCCATTCAATTTCTATCAGCTGATATTTCAAATTGATGGGGATACACAACTGATGCTTAGGTCACAAGCAAGACAGCAGCAAGGAAGTTGGCTTTTGGTTTCTCTGCATTTCTAATCCTTCACAAGGGTCTCAGCATCAGGACCTATAATATTAGACTGCTGCATATGGATGTGATCCAGTCTTCCAACAAGTCACTCCTATGCTCACTTTGGACTTGCATAAACTTTTGCTATTCTCAAACTCACCTGGAATAGCTATCTGAATCGCCGAAAGTTCCATATGAGCAGGAATCAGGGTTGGTGGCTACCACTAATACAGAAGGAGCTTTGATTTGGGCTATAACACAAACTAATTCTATCTCTGTCTCTCTCTGTCTCCCTGTTTGTATAATAAAAATAGGCTGTGTTTCCAAGTCAACCTTGTCTCAAGAATCCACTATCAAAGACAGTATATGAACTCCAGGATGGTGTAATACCAATTACACTAAACACTTTGCTTCAAATTATTTTTCATTTAAATATCTCTTACGCCTTTGTAGCTTCCAAAAACAGAGAGATTTGCTGCTTGATATACGGTTGCCTCAATATGTTCCTGACACTGGGTCTCTCCTCTGGCTTTTTACTAAGCATTGTTCTTATCAGTTCTTTCAACTGAGTGCTATAATCTTTTGGCATTGGTGGCAGCTGTTAAAAGAAAAACACAGAAGAAAAAAAGAGCTTGAAAAGCATTTGGAAGCTTCAGCTGATGCAGAATATGGTTGTAGCATGGAGAATTAATGGCGTTACTCAATGCATAAGACACCTCTGCTTTACAAGCTGCGTTGGCTTCCAGGTGCTTCAGATTGCAATTCAAAAACCTGGCATTTATTTTTAAGGCCTTGCATGGCTTGGGATTATTACTTTCAGGACCCGAATTATTTCTACTCATCCCACCCAGTTTGGCAGGAGCACATTCTGGGCCCAATCAGCTAAGGAGTGTCAACTGCTGAGAACCTTTTCTTCCATGGTGCCTACTCTGTGCAATATCGTTCCTACTAAAATTAGATCGGCTTCAACCCTGTTCACTTTGCACAAACCCTGAAAACAATTTTTGTGCCCAGGCCAGGGCCCCCAGATGTGTCATGGAGTCATTCTCTTGGTTGTGGCTGATGGTTTTCATTTTTTGTTTTGTTTTTTATGATGCTTGGCTAAGTATTTTTATTTTTATACTGTGCCTTCTATGTATTATATTTATTTTATTGTAAACTACCTGGAATATGTAAGGTAGATGTCCATATAAATTGAATGAAAGAATGAATAAAAATAAGTCATGATGGCATTTGGATGCTGCTTTCTTTTTTTTAGAATAACACTAACAATGTTTTATGATGGTGCTGAATAACAGGTACTTACAACTGGTTCTCGAAGTTCCAGACTTCCCAGCACACCCATGGTCACATAATTGTGATCTTGCCACCTGACAACCAGCTGGCAGTTATGACAGTTGCAGCATCCTGGTCATGTGATCACAATTTGCAACCTTCCCTGCCAGTTTCCCATAAGGAAAATTAATGGGGCAGCCAACAGGGAAAGTATCTCCCTTCCTGCAACAACCATTCCCAGACCCCACACTGCTCACACTGCACCTCGCTAACCCCTTGCACATCTCATTGACTTTGCTTGTTCGAAATCAGCAAGAACTTGTGAGGAGGTTCTTGCTTAAACACATGCAATCTTCACTTAATGACAGCAATGGAGAGTCATATGCTGTTGAGCTATATTACCACATCACTTAGCGATGGAAATTCCAGTCCCAATTACCCTAATTAACCAAGGACTACCTGCATAATTGCTAGGGAACCTAAGAGAAAACATGGGAAGATTTTCCTGAGATATACTCAAAGTCACTACTCAGGAAATTTAACAGATGCGACTATCAGATTAATTATATGTTCAAAATCTAAGCAACATGTAATATTAGTATTTGAAACAAACTGTTTTTGAAATAAATTGCTTTGTATGATACTACTACATTCATCCATGATAAATGTGTTTTGTGCCAACACAAAGAAAGCAACATTCATCAACTTACCCAATATTTGCTACCAATTGGTTATTTGGGAATATCCTTGAAATTGTTCATTGAAAAGGATAGCATTAGCCATATTTAGCAGCACACATTTCAATATGACTTGCAAGTGTTTTTATCCTCTATGTAGTTTTCTCACAATAACAAATTGTAAATTCTTTATGTGAAGGGAGCCTAGTAAATAGTAGATAAAAAATATACCTTTCCTTCAATAATTCGATAAACCAAGGAATTCATGTCTTTAGCATTAAAAGCATGCTTCAAGGTGGCCATTTCATATGCACAGCAACCCAAGGCCCAAACATCAGACTGTAAAAGCAAACAAATCACAATATTTATTTTAAAGCCATCCAAATAAAATCACATGAGGTACATGTTGCCTGCACAACCTATTTCACAGGTGTTCCTTAAATCAAATATCTTAAATCTGTCTTCTTGTGTAGTGAACTGACCAAAGTTTGCTAGAAATTGCTGTCAAACATTATTCTATCTACCTACCTACCTGGAGAGGACAATGCAGCTTTTGAAATTTCTGACGTGGTTCCCATTCCAATATATCAAATTGTCTATTTTTGTTCCCTCTAGTTCAGGGGTCCCAAACCCACAGACTGCTGCCCACTACTGGGCCGTGGCCTATTTATAACCAGGCCACGTGAGCAGCAGGCTGGCAGGATTGTGTGCACAGCTCCACTTGCAGTCAAGCTGTGTATGCATGCATACGCCAATGTTCCCTCTAAGCTGTGTGGCTGCATGGCCGCGCACCTGACAAGAAAACACCACACAGCAGTTTCCAACTGCCACGCAGTGATTTTTAATGTCACAGGCACAGCGTGATGTACAGGAGATCCAGAGAGAATACACTTCTCTGTCTGCCTTTCAAAGGAGAGGTAAGTATTGTCAAGTTGGAGCTTTGGGCTGATTTTATGTGGGGATTATTAAATCTTGGGAAAGGAAGGACGGTAGAAGGAACAGGGAGTCTTTCAGACTGGGGGCCTGCGTAGTTTTGCTGGTAGTGTAAGAAGCCAATTCCCTCTTAGAAAGCTGCAGTTGCACGAGTTCATCTGAGCAGTTGCTACCTTTACAGTATTTTGCATTCAGCTTCCCTGCACACATTCTTAGGATTTTTTGCAGGATTCAGACGTTCAACATCATCTTCCACTTGTTACTTTCCTGTATTTATAGGGGGGGCTTCTGCTCTCTCGTACCATTTCTCCAAAAGAAAAATCTACGAAGAGGGGGACAGACAGAATATTGCACCTGCCTTTTCCTTTTCCCTCTAGGAATTCAGTATCTAGAAGGGAAATAATCTTTTCCCCTTCCCCCTTCCTTCCAAGCTGAACTTCTAGCTTAGCTAAAGCTTTTTCTTTTGCTCCGTTCCTTGCGGTATTCCCTGTAGGGAAAGTAGAGCAACTTTCTGAAGGAACTTGGTGCACTGAACATTTATGGGTTGAGGGAGGGATGCCAGTTAGGTTTCTAAGTGGGAAATGAAAGGAATTGTGAAGAGGGATAAAGTCAACTGGAAGGCAGCACCCTCGATCCAATGTGGGTGAGAATTCCTCAGTCTTCATTTCAGAAGAGTCTCTGCAGGAGTCTCTCTTATCATATTGGAAACAATTTGATTCCCTTGCAGTCCACATAAAGGATGATAGCTACGGTCTTGGACACAGAAAACCAATAACATGCCAATTGGCAGCTGGATGGAAATTTTAACATGCAGAGACACTATGAAGTTGATGTGGCAGAGTAAAGGAATTCTACATGTTTTATGAAAAGAACAGTAGAAATTACACTGGACACTGCAATGGCTGTGTTAGCCGGTTGCAAAGGTTTACTAACTTTTGGGTATCAGTGAAGTTATAACAAACCCAGCAGTTTTCATAACTTTTGTCTAATTTGAGTGCAGAATAAATCATAGATGTTAGTATGCATAGGATATGTAACTGGCATTTGAAATACTGCTCAGTGGAATGAAATTATGTGCAATATTGTGTGTGCATTTCATATGTGTAATAGCTATTGAAGTCATATGTCACAATTAGAAGTTGCATCTTTACAAAACCTAAATGCAAATCAATTTTTCTCAGTACCTTGGGATATTTTTGATTTTATTTGTCATCCCCCCCCCCCCTTTCTTTCTTTATGTCATTTAACAGATTCTGTGACAAGTATGTGTACACATGACTTTGGGAGCAGTAAGACTGCAACAGCAGTTCTAGGTTGTGGTCTTGCAGTAGTATATAAAAATTGATGCAGAATTCATTTTATTTACTGAATTTGTACATTGCATTTCAAAATAGGTAGCTGTCTTTCATAAGTTGGCTGGGAGTAAAAAAATATACACTTTTAATTAAGCGGGTACCTTGAATAAACATAACTCTGAGTTTCAAAGTTTTTGATGTCTTGGATGACATCTGTGAAAAAAAATAAGGTACTCACTGCTGAGGCATGAACATGTGCCGCTCAAACACTATACTTTTCCGCGCACACTGAAAAAAAAAAATAGAGGGAACATTGGCGTACGCACATCGGTCTGCTACTTCAGTTGCCCGGTTCCCCTCTCCCTATCCCCAGGCTGTCAAGCTGCAAAGGGACTGCTGCTCTAGATAACTACCATACTTATAGATACAATATTTTTTAATACAATTCACTAGATTTATGAAAATAATGTAAAACGTTTTTCATAGAATCAAGATAGATACATTTGAAATAAATTGCAGGGAGTAGAATGGAAGGAATATCAGGAAGATTCATTAGAAATTAACAAATAGGATATATTTCAAATTGTTGCAATATGGAGCATTCAGTCTTCCAGACCTTCCACCAGTCCTTCTTCCAAAATATCCCATCCCATTTAACCTATCCAGCAATTTTTACTTTTCCCCTCAAAAGACAATCAACATTCTAGGTTCACTATGCATATTAAATTTCCTTAGCAGTTTCTGCAAAGTTGGGAATGTCTTTGCTTTTTCTTTGCAAAGTTTTTCTTTTTACTTGTTTTTGTTTTCTTGTTCTTGTTTTCTTGCTACACGTTTGTAGTTTCACTATAAACAGGTAGCTGCAAAAATTCAGAGGACCACAAGGATAGCAAAGAAATACAAATCATTGACTTTCTGCTGCAATATATTGGTTGTATGATTGCTGGCCGCCCACATAGGGTGTGTTTAACTGGCAATGCCTCATCTCAAGAACAATGTAGGCTGGTTACTTGAAGATAGAAACCTAACAGGATAAGTTCATTTATATGATATACTTTACCTTGTAATTGTAAGGCTTGTTAGAGAACAACTCAGGGCTCATATAGTAAGGAGTGCCAATTAGAGTACTAGCCATATCATGCTGATTATCCAGCACTCTGGCGATTCCCAGATCTCCCACTTTGATAATATTAGAACGTGTCAGGAAAACATTTTGAGTTTTGAGATCTCTATGCAGAATGTGCTTCTCATGCAAATACTGAAAAATAAAATATTAGAATTCACAAATAACATATCAAGTTTATTTCCCGCATGACAAAAAAAACCCAATTATTTAATAAACTATGAGCTCCTTGTAGAGGGAAGGGAATACATTAAATAAATCTGTCAAGCTGGGTAGCCATTATTACCAATCACATTTTGTTGACTCCTTAAATATTAATAAGATAATAAAAGTATATCAAGAATATATTCATTATTTTCTATGCTCATTACAAATATCCATGGAAACTAGCAATAGGCTTCCTAGAACACATTAGAAAATGATAAAACAACTAAAATAAATCGCTGCTAAAATTCAATGATACCAGAATTGTCTAGTAAAGGGAAGTGAGATACCTGCAGTGCCATAGCAATCTGAACAAGCCACTCCACCACTTGAGACTCAGGAAGAAGTTGTCCTTTCTGCTCTTTCAGTTTATGATATAAGTCCCCTCCTTCACAGAAGCCCATGACAATGTATAGCAAGCCATTATCTCCTTCCCAGGACTCTCTATAGGTGACTATGTTTGGATGCTTCAATTGTGACAAGAGCTGGGCTTCCTGCTCTGCTGCTTTTCTCTCACGGCTTGAGGCATGTTTAAGGTTCAGCCTTTTGATAACATACTGCAGAAACAAAAAAGTTTTATCTTTTTTTTTTTTTTAAAGAATATTACTGTAAATGAAAGAAATCTAAAGATAAACCACATGGGGCTGTTTTGTACAAACTTGGCTAACACTATTAAAATTACCACATGAGAAAAGAAATGAGTTTTTTAAAATAAAAATCCTCCCATCTGCAAAAGCAACATGTATGATGAAGGAGGAAGAGAAGGATGCAAGAAACAAATAAGTTTGAAACTGTATACTAAAAGTAATTGCTATGTAGCCTGATAATATACCGTATATACTCGAGTATAGGTCGATCCGAATATAAGCCGAGGCACCTAATTTTACCACAAAAAACTGGAAAAGTTATTGACTCGAGTATAAGCCTAGGGTGGGAAATGCAGCAGCTACCGGTAAATTTCAAAAATAAAAATAGATACCAATAATGTTTTTGAATATTTATTTCAAAGAAAAACAGTAAACTAGCTCTGTAAGTGGAAAAGAGGGTCAATAAAAACAATATGGTATCAACAATAACTTTAAAAGTACAAAAACCTTAGCTCATTCAGCAACCAAGCTAAAACACGAGTTAAAATCCTTCAAAACTCATAGGCTCATAATATACATTCTACCAGTGTCCTGCCTGTGCCCATTGAATATACAGCCTGTCCTGTGTCCATTAATTACAGCCTGCCATTGCCCATTGAATAACATATACAGCCTGCCTGTGCCCATTAAATATACAGTAGCCATTGTAAAAATTTGCTCTGGATAACAAATTATTATCACACAATACCGGTGTATTCAATGAAATACTTCACTCACCTCATCTCCATGCAGTTTAAATTCATCTCCCTGGAACACTAAGTTCTCTTTTTATTTGCTAAACTGTTGGACTCCTACAGTAGCATGCAGCTTCATTTTCAGACTTTGCTCTATTGAATGATGCCAAATAAAACTTAAAAAAGAGGAGATTTCTGCAAAGTTTGTCCAAATGTATGCATGTACAACATACCTGTGTTAAAAATTCTTCTCTGACACACACACACACACACACACACACACACACAAACACACTTATTTCTTGGTTATCCCAAAGGGCCACAAAAGCATCCCATTGCCACTGTTGCTTTCAGCATGTTACATTCCACCATGGATATCTTTAAAGAAAGAATTTGAAACTAATAAAGGATGTGCTGTCCAATTTCTTAAATGAATTATATTTGGTGTAAATAAAATGAACCCTGAAACAATTACGTTGGCCATTGATGTGTTTGACCCTTCCCTTGGGCTCAGCTTGGTCATCTCCTACAGCTATCAGTCTTTTGCATACGTGGATACCAAAAGAACAGTTTACAGATAATCCTTATTTAGTGAACATAACTGGGACTAGTATCTTGGTCATTAAATGGTTGTTAAATGAAACTGTGACTGGGCTGAGGATCCTATTCAGTTTTCCTTTGCTTTACAGGTCTTTTTCACCATCATTATAGCTGCAAACAAAACAATCACTAAACAAGGCAGCAGATACAAGGGGGTAATTCAGTCCACCTCATCCCTTTGTAAAACACCCCCCACCCCCAGCCGCTCTGTGAAACACCCCCCACCCCCAGCCGCTCCTCAGCCCCACCCGTTCCCAGACACCTGATGAGTCAGCACTACTTTCCCAGATGGGGACAGCGCACCCAACGCTTAGGTAGTCCGAGAAGAAGCGGGAAAGGGCCCCACTTCTTCTTCTTTCCACCCCACCTCCGCAGAAGGAAAACTCAAAGCATCACGGCGATCCCGGGAAAAAGAGGCGAGCCGGGGAGCGGCGGCATTTCTCTCTCTCTCCCTCTCTTTGCCGCGACCTGCTGCCGGCGGGCAACAAGGACGGCCACCCACGCCGCAGATCCACGTCCAGCAGGGAGGAGGAGGAGGGAAACCCACCCACCTGTCAGCCACGGGAGAAAGGAAGTCGGCGAGCGGAGGAAAAGACGGGGGAAAAGGAAGCTCGGCGGGTGAAATGCGGTCCCCGCCAGGATCTCACCTCGCCCTCTTAGCCTCCCCACCCTTGACACACATGCATGCACACGCACCCTCCGCCTAGCCCGCCAGAACATTCCCGGGTGGGAACAGCCGGGGGTGGGGGGAAGAGAGAGAGAGAGAGACGCGATCGCGTTCCCGGCAGTCCAGAGCAGGAGGCGCTTTTTTCCAAAAATAAACACCGTGGATCATCTATCTCAGTGTTTCTCCACCTTGGAGACTTGAAAGTGTGTGGACTTCAACTCCCAGAATTCTGGGAGTTGAAGTCCACATATTTTCAAGTCTTCAAGGTGGAGAAACACTGATCTATCTAATTAATATAATTAGTTATAATTAGTTGGGAGGGAAAAGCGCTTGGTGCAAAGAAGGACTTTCTTTCAACCAGCGGAACCCCCTGGCGCAATCGGGCTGCGATTGGCAGCCGTCCTTGCTACAATCCGCGCCGAGCTCTGATGAGGGGGAAATTAGATTCCGGCTGATGCGGCAGGGGCTGCGCTGGTGGGGACGGGTGGAGGGGATGGGACTTGGAGTCCTACCATCTTGGCGAGTGGGGAGTCTCATCCCGCCCCGCCCGTCCCCGCCAGCGCAGCCAGGCTGCGATCGGCGGCCGTCCTTGCTACAATCCGCGCCGCCCGCCTCATCAATGGGGTAAAGTCCTTACATCCAGCTCTGATGCGGGCGTAAGGAAAGTCCTCTCTTTCCCCCTCATCAGAACACAAGCCCGGGAAGCGAGTGGAAGTTCTCTGCGCGACTGAAACGGAAGCCACGGCAGGAGAGTGAGGCTGCTGCCGGCCATTTCACCTCGCGCAGAGAACTTCCACTGGGTCCCGAAATGGAGGAGAAAAAGGGGCGCCCCTTTTTCTCCTCCATTTGGGCAAATTTTTCACTGACTCGAGTATAAGCCGAGGCAGCTTTTTTCAGCCCAAAAAGTGGGCTGAAAAACTCGGCCTATACTCGAGTATATACGGTATGTCAACCTCTGTCAGAACTCTAGCCGTAGCATTATCCACTAGGCAAAATTTTACATTTTTCAAGGAAAGCAAATAATTTTTGCAAGTAGAAAATACAACACCTTAAAATAAAAGTAACTTTAGGATTATACAGTTAAATCTCCATTCAAGGAAAGGACTCTGTTAATACTGTATGTTAGCCAAAGGCATTTCTCACAGGCATATTCTCTCTAGGGACCAATAAATGTTCCAAGAACATCTCCACACTGCCAGCCTGATTCTTCAAAAATACATACTATATCACAAATCCCAGAATGACATGTCTGCCGACATACAGAACCTTCATTTAATTCACACTGCATTTAATTTAATCATTTAAATGACACTTGTTTAAAAAATTTCCTGTACTAAATTTGATATCCTTGTTTTAAATATATACTTTGGAAGTAGTGTAAAAAAGGTAAGACAATCCTCAGTTTTGAAATGTAATTCAATATTTTTTCGTGAATACTGGATGCCTTAGCATATGGCTTGTCTTTCAAACATCATGCTGGAAATGTAAAATTGATAAGGCACACTGAATGCATATAAGAAAGTTTATTTCACTGTTGCCATTTTTTTACTTTAAAATATTTGTTATTTTCTTTATAAGACCAGAAATCAATAAGGTTTTAAAGATGTAAGTGAATTGTTTAATGATTTATCAAAATCTTGGAATCTCTATATCAAGAATTGTGGACTGGTTTTCTTCTCCTTTAACACATATCAATTTTATATATTAGACATAAAATGAAAAAAAATCCTGATTATATTTTCAGATTATTAATAAGCTCTAACTTAGGTGTCATCTAAAGATATTTTTACTAATGTCCTGAATAAAATCTGTTCTTGCAAGAAAAATAACATTTTGGGATGAACAGAAAAATTATGGAACTTGGAAAGAGTCACCCTTCTTAGATAAATCTATTGAAGACTGAATGATGAGGATAGAATGGGGGAGAATTGTAGCTCGAAAGCAGAACCAACCAACAAACAAGCAGGGGTATCCTTGATAATAAATTTCAAAATGACAGGGAGGAATAGAATAGAATAGCAGAGTTAGAAATGATTTTGTAGGTCAAAATCTAGTCCAACCCTCTGCTGAAGCAGAAGACCTTATACCATTATTGACAGATGGCAGTCCAATCTTTTCTTTAAAACTTCCAGTTTTGGAGCATTTACAATTTCTGGAGGCAAGTTGTTCCACTGATTAATTGTTTTAACTGTCTGGAAATTTCTCCTTAGTTCTAGGTTGCTCCGATTAGTTTCCACCCATTGCTTCTTGTCTTGCCTTCAGGTGCTTTGAGGAATAGCTTAACACCCTCATCTTTGTGGCAATCCCTGAGATATTGGAACATTGCTATCAGGTCACTCCTAGTCCTTCTTTTCATTAAACTGTTGTTATTGTTAGTTGCCAAGTCGTGTCTGACCCATTGTGACCGCATGGGCAATGTTCCTCCAGGCCTTCCTGTTCTCCGAGGTGGCGCAGTGGTTAGGGTGCAGTACTGCAGGCCACTTCAGCTGACTGTTATCTGTAGTTCAGCGGTTCTAATCTCACCGGCTCAAGGTTGACTCAGCCTTCCATCCTTCAGAGGTGGGTGAAATGAGGACCCAGACTGTGGGGGCGATATGCTGACTCTGTAAACCGCTTAGAGAGGGCTGAAAGCCCTATGAAGCGGTATATAAATCTAACTGCTATTGCTATTCTCTACCATCCTCTGGAGTCCATTTAAGCACACGCTGACTGCTTCAGTGACTCTATCCAGCCACCTCATTTTCTGTTGTCCCGTTCTTCTTTTGCTCTCCGTCTTTCCCAGCTTTAGGCTCTTCTCCAGTGAGTCCTTCCTTCTCATTAAGTGGCCAAAGTATTTGAGGTTCATCTTCAGGATCTGGCCTTCTAAAGAGCACTCGGGGTTGATGTTCTCTAGGATTGACCGGTTTGATCGCCTTGCAGTCCTGAACTCTTCTTCAGCACCATAGTTCATTAAACTAGACATATCCAATTCCAGCAACTGTTCCTTATATGGTTTAGCCTCCAGTCCTCTAATCATCTTTGTTGCTCTTCTCTGCGCTCTTTCTAGAGTTTCCACATCTTTTTTTTTAATAGTGTGGTGACCAAAACTGGATGCAGCATTCCAAGTGTGGAAAGGATGGTTGATCCTATTTTCACACGGAGCAACGCCTGTTGCTGAAGGAAAGTTCCACTTTGTGGCGCGGAGTTGTTTTTTTAAATTCCCTTTTGGTCGGAGAGCAAAGCAACCAGCGATTCGCACGGGCCACCGTCCTCGCGAAGGCCTCCAGAGGCAGGCAGGGATTGTTCCCGTCCGTCCCCACCTCCTCGCAACACGCGTCCCGGACTCTCCGGAGTCCCTCTCCCAACAACCCCCTCCTTCCCCAGCCCGCCTTACCTGTTTGCCGTCATGCCGGTGCCGCACCAGGCTCACTTCCCCGTAGCTGCCCTTCCCCACAACCCGCAGAAAAGTGTACTCGATCAGGGGCATCTTCACGCGACCCCACACTCAGGTAGCCCGTTGAGAGCCGGGAGCGGGGGGACTCCGGGAGCCCCCATCCACCCCTTGCGAGGACGCTGCTACTGATGCCATAGAGATCACCAAACCTCGGAGTGCCATAGAGAGCACTACTTCCAGAACGTACAAAAGACAAAAAAACGTCCTTCTATTTTCTATGGTAATATTACTGTTGCTTGAGCGACCATCTTCGTCACGGGCAAATTTTCTTCGGCGCATGCGTTCAACCCTGTTATCTACACTATTTTAACTGCTTGTCAGCCATTTTAGTTCTGGGCATTCTGGCTAGAGTTTTGAAATTGCTGCCTGAGTTGTGGACGATCGTGTTCCTTGCCTTTTTAGATTCGTTTGCGATGTTGTATGTCTAGACAGCTTAGTGGAAAGACCAGGCCTTCCATATATTGTTCATAATTTGCTATGGGCAAATTGATATGAATGGAAAGCTGTTTATATTACAAATATTTTTAATATTTAAGGAGAGCAGAACTGACTTTGCATTTTGTTGCTGACATACAGAGCCCATAATCAGAATGGCTAGTGATGCAGTACCACACTAACTGGTGACCTAAAGAGCCACTGCTGCTGCACAGTAAACAGTAAACCTGAAAAGGTTTTATTTTAAAGCAGATCTGTAGGCTTAAATAGTTTTCTTCTCATTCCGGGATGTCATATAATAAAATCTTTTCACATTTATTTGAAGTATCTCGAGTCAGTGTGCATCTTGCTCCTAAACAAGACTCACTTTCAATATGAATTTGTTGAGATTAATGTTAGGGGGTCCTCACTCAGATATAGCTGGGATGTCATTTGTATTCTATCATGGATTAAGAGATTTTCCCCACTGTTCCTAAATCACCTTGAATGTAGATAACTGCAACACTCAACATGGGGTTACCTTGAAGATCACTCAGAAACTAAAATGGATTCTGAATGTAAATAACTATTGGAACGCTTATTTTCTGCATTGCACTGGTTATTGGTTGGCTTCTGGTACAACTCAAAAGTACTGGTTGTTGTCCACAAGGAGTTACATTATGTGGGATATGATTATCTGCAAGACTGCTTCTCTCTGATTGATTCCTACCCATTTGGTAATATCTAGCAGGAAGGCATGGTTTTGTGGTCCCATCACAAAAGAACTGCACCACAGATGGGCCTTCTCTGAAACCATTCCTATTGTTAGGATTAGCATTAGTCAAATGGGTCACTGAATGCCCAGATATAGGAAGACATAAATGCCCCCACAAAAAAAAGCTGTCAAGCTCTGAACTACTACGTCAGAAATGAACAATCCTGAATAGAATTTCACCTCACACAGCATCTGCCAAGACACTCTGTTTAAATGGGACATACATTTGAGGGGTCCCTTGTCAAACTATAGATCACATCATGACTGGCTGTAACATGAGTATCCGATTTTTTAAATCTAAACAATGCTGCGCTTCAATAGTTAGATGGGCTAGACAATGTTACTTCAACATATATCATTTTAACATTTAAATTTTATTGTGTTTTACTAATCTAGATGAAATGTTAATCTATATTGCTAGTCCATCTATGTCTATGATATGATCTATGATATGCCATTGAAAGAATGAATGAATGAATGAATGAATGAATGAATGAATGAATGAATGAATGTATGTGAGGATTAGCATTTCCTCTGAGATCCAAGTGGGCTGATTCTACAAACATTAGGGAAGCTATAAAACATGGATTCATAACCCATTTGATAAATATTTGTGTTCTTTAAATAGCGTATTTTATTTCTGAATTCTGTTGTGGGTGTTTATGCAATAGAACCTACTGGAGTTTATGCAAACACAATGGATGTCTGAAGATTGAAACAAGGATTATTTCTGTTCAGGAGGCATCCTTGTCTTTTTCCCAGATACTCTGCTCCACTTCCATCTCCATTTGCTCTCTTTACTTTCATCTAGCCATCAATCTTTCTCATAAGAAATTATTGTTGAGATGGAATCTCTCTTTAGAGTTTTCCTCTTTAAAGTTATTTTCAAGCTCTCATTTTTTTCTACATCTCTTGCTCTTCTTTTGTACACAGGGGGTGCTTTTTTAATCTCTCTCTACAATTGAAAAATGTTTTTGGGATTAATAGTATATAGGAAAAGCATTTTTCCATAGAACAGGAACTTTGTCCTTCAGACCACCAGGAGGCCTCAGGGCTCTTTCAGCCCGGCATGGGACAATTTGTCCCAATTCCTTTGTATAATCCAGTGTTTCAGAGACTAATAAATCAGCTTTAGACAATTTCAGCTAAGAATTAATTTTACATTCCCAAAAATTCTTTAACATCTATGCTGTACTTTCTAAGATATTATCTTTGTTGAAGATAATAAAGATCTCTTTATTCTAGATATATTAGTTTATTCATCAGAGTAGAGCAATTGTCACATTATCTGTGAGAACTATATCAAGAATTTTTTTTTCTTCTAAACAGGTGCTTAAAAGTAGAAACACAATTTCAGAATTCAGTATATATTAGGACATCTCTTGGTGCACGGCAGAATAAGGGGAACAAAAAAATAAAATGTTTCTTTTAAAGAAATGGCAAATAAAAACCAATAAAGGAATAATAGGTTTTTTATAAAGTGTGCACATCCTAATCCCAGAGTCTTCAATGCAGCAGCATAATTTTTTGTTTCATGACCAGCAATCCCTCTCAGTTCACTTGGCACCCATAGTGCTCACACATACTGCACTCACAATTCAAGTATCACTAGCCAGAAAGTTTGGAGAGACACCAGTCCTAATTTACATGTGATGAAAGAAATGTCCTTCTGGGTTCCGCTCCAAGTGGGGAAAAAGACACTGGAGACATGGTTGGAAAGATGGTTTATTGGTGGATAGGACCACATGGCTTGAGCCCTGAACAGAAAAGGTGATCACATGCTTCAATGTTGGTGGAGAAGAAGAGAAGGGCTGAGGAAGGGGCTTGCTAGTCTTTTTATAGCCTGTTCAGTCCAACCTCTCTGTTTCCTGTTCCTGTGTAAGAAATGTATTCTGATTGGTTGTCAGACTTCCATGGGGCCATGCAGGGGCAACTCTCTAGGCTGTGTTTTGAATCTAGATTTGGTTGAGTTCTCGGATACCATGTGGTCAGTTGGGGCCAATATTATCATGCTTTCCTGTAGCTGAAGTGGAGAAGTCTTTATTATATAAAGTGGACGTTCTTGGCCTTCTTAATGGCCCATTAACAAAGTGGGGATGGGCAGGAAGCCACAGGCAGCTATTCTGTCTTTTAAAACATGTTTCTTTTCACATCTAGAGAAATATTCTGCCTTTTCAATATTTCCTAGGATATTTCATTTTTCTGGGAGAGGGCTGGATGATAACTTCCCACACATGCATAAAAACATAATCACTTTAATTGAAATAGAAGTGGGAAATGCATCCAGGTGATAAGTGCTAGTTCAAGAAATATTAAGATTTCTGACCAGATTGGTAAAACAGATGTGAAGTCTAATTTGAGATTTAATTTTAAAGATGTTCTACATAGGGCAAAGCTGATAAACCTGGGTTTGATAGATTAGAGACTGAAATGTGCTATTCTGGTCTTGGATTCTCTAACTTTCATGCACAAATTTCATCAACTATTCTCCAAAGATAAATATTTGCCATTGTTACTTCAGTGTTACTCTTTGATTTGTTGAAAGAAATATGCTTCTGGGTTCGGCTCCAAGTGGGGGAAAAGACAGTGGAGACACGGAGGCTGCTTGGAAAGATGGTTTATTTGTGGACAGGTCCACATGGCTTGAGTCCTGAACAGAAAAGGTGATCACATGCTTCAATGTTGGTGGAGAAGAGAAGGAAGGACTGAGATACCAAGTCCCTGGTTTTATGCGCTCTCTGGCCTTTGATTTTGAACTTGTATTCTGATTGGTTGTCAGACTCCCATGGGGCCATGCAGGGGCAACTCTCTAGACTGCGTTTTGAATCCAGATTTGATTGAGTTCTCAGATGCCATGTGATGAGTTGGGTAAAGTGCCAATATTATCACGCCTTAATCCCATCCCCCTGGATCTGAAGTGGAGAACTCTTTATTATGTAAAGGAACTAGATTGGCCTCCATAATGGCCCATTGTCAAAAGGTGGGGGAGGCAGGAAGCTGCAGGAAGTTTCTCTTTAAAATGTTTCTCCTTTTCACATCCAGGGAAATATAATATTCTGCCTTTTCAACATTTCCTAGGATATTTCATTTCTCTGGGAGAGGGCTGGGTGATAACTTTCTACAGACTACTTACAATGTTCACTACAAATAAAGGTCCTTCCAAACTGACATTTTCCAACATGGGGAAGCATATCCCATGTTACATTTTACTGGCCTTGATTCCTGCTCTTGTAACTTCAGATATTTTGAAACACCCGCTCAGAAACATTAAGGTATGTAGCTAAATATATAAAGTCACATGCTTATTTCCTTAGAATTTTTTTAGCTTTAAGCAACAACTGCAAATCCATTATCTCAATCCTTCAAGATATCTTCAGCTTTCTCCCTACCTGATTCGAGATACCTTTACTTACCAGTACATTTAATTTGGCTGAAACTTCATGGAAACTGATTGTCTATGAAATTTCATGCCCTGAGCTGCCTGGCTCAGATGTGTTGCATTTGGATATGAAGAGGCAAAGTTATGCTAGCTTAGGACAATAATAAAGATTTGATCTGAAGCCGGTAAGACTGAGGTGAGTTGCTCCCGGTTCAGCCCAGATCGAGCGAACTGGTAATAGTGGCAGTGGGAGGATCAGCCCACTTGCCCGGATGCTTCTGCGCATGCGAGTGTGCGAGCATGAATGAACCAGTAGTAAAAAAATTAGGAAACCCACCACTGCAGTAAGATGCTTTGGTCCCTCACTATGCCTGACAGCAACTCCTATGACTTCTTTTATAAGTGGCTGATATGTATCCTGAGAGGGACCATGTTGGATCCAAATGTGATTTAGGTTCCTTAGATTCATATTCTGTACATCATCTTGCATATTTCAACAATTTTTTGGGGAAAAGACTGAAATGAGAAAGAACAAATCATGTAAGGCAAATCAGGTAATACAAGGAGTATTTGCATCTATGTGCGTGTGATTGTGGGGTGTTCAAAAGAGATGTATGGTGGTACGTATGTACAAACGTAGGTACGTACGTACGTACGTACGTACGTACATACATACATACATACATACATACATACATACATACATACGAGAGTTATCTATCATACCTGGGTTTATACCTAACTTACCTAAAATTGAACTGAGACAGCTCCACAGACATGGGAAGAATATGAAATCAGCCTAATACTCAATGCCTCTGATGAATGCAACAAAACTCTAAATGTATTTATCTTAGTTAGTATGGTAATTTATGGTCTATTTTCCAGATGTTTCTTATTTTCTAGTCATGTAATTAATGTTTCTAATGCCAAGGTTATCCATGCTGATTATTCAGATTTCATTTTATGGAAGCTCTCATTTATTGTGACGCTCTCACTTAAAATGAAGAGAAATCTACAATAATATACAACTGCTATGCAGCATATTTGGTAGGATATAGCATCTGTTTGGCAATAATTAATCCTTTTTCCACTCTTTATTTGTAGAAGAAAAGTGCCACTGATGTGGTAAGTAACCTTTCATTTAGAATGCTGGTCATTAAGTTTTTATGAATATTTTCTCTTAGTCAAATCCATTTCAATTGCTGGGCTTTAAGAAATCATTTACTCAGCTCAAAAGGTATGTTTATTTCTTCAGAAATCAGTCCTCTTGTGTTCAGGGATGTTTTAATTCTGAGCAAAGGGCATATTTCATTCACTCTTGCAAAGTACCCATCACGTGCAAGTGTGCAAAGGCCTCATCACTCATTTTTATGAAGAAGACTATCTCATGCATGGATTCAGGGGCTAACAAATATCTGTTTGCATTCTCTTCACGGAAAGAAAGTAAAACGTTTTAGAAGTTTGTTCCTGTTTTCCTCCCCTATAATAAATCATTCCTTAAAATACAATGCAAGTCTTTGTCTGTGAGGATCAGAGATAAAAATGTGACCCACAGATTCCCCCATTACTAATTGTAACTACAGTTTACAAATATAAATTGTAACTGTTGCCAAACATCAACATTTTGATCACGTGACCATGAGGATGTTGCAACGGTCGCTAAGTGTGAAAATGGTCGCTAAGTGTGAAAAATGGTCATCAGTCACTTTTTTCAATGCCATTGTAACTTTGGTCACTATACCACCTTTCTTGCCACAGTTCTTAAGTGAATAACTGCAGCTGGTATTTTGTATTGAATCTTTTTTAAAATAGTCTAAGACAATTTAAAAAAAGATTCTATCCAAAATACAAAATACCAGCTGCAGTTATTCACTTAAGAACTGTGGCAAGAAAGGTGGTATAATGGACTTAGTGACCAAAGTTACAATGGCATTGAAAAAAGTGACTGATGACCATTTTTCTCACTTAGCGACCATTTTCACACTTAGCGACCGTTGCAGCATCCTCATGGTCACACGATCAAAATTTTGATGTTTGGCAACAGTTACAATTTATATTTGTAAATTGTAGTTATGTTGAAATAAAAAAAAATATTACAATACTATTTTTGCGTTGTATGAAAATTTTTGTTGCTCCGTATAAAATTTTTAATCAAGCCCCCACCCCCAGTCAAAGGTGTCCCTCTTTACTGAAAATCTGGTCACCTTGCTTTTTAGGATGCTGCCTAGATTTGCCATAGCTTTCCTCCCCAGGAGCAAGCGTCTTTTAATTCCTTGGAATTGGGTATGTCTAGTTTAATAAAAAGAAGGACCGAGGTATTGTATTGTGGTTGCTGCAATTAATATACTTAATAACTCCATTTTTATTCTTTATTTTTAATAATAATTTTCATAATAGTTGCTCCTGTTTTTGTAATTACTGTTTTATATTATTATTTTAGTGGATTGTCGTCACCCCTGAGAGTCATTTCTATTGAGATATACACATTTGAACAATCAATGTATTTATTTTCATATTTAAGGAAAGGCATCATCTATAAACTAAGCAAAGGTGTAGCTTCCAAGATGTGCCCTTGGGATCTTGAAGTTGGTGGGAATCTACTCAGAGATTAATTGAGGAAAGCTTAATAACAGGGAGTTCTTAACTTAAATCCACACAGAATAAAACTATTTTAATAAATCCTATGCACAATAAATAAAATATTATTTTAAAATAAAAGAAAAAAACCCACTTACCAGCAGGCTTGCACTCCAAGTAAACCCAGAATGATGTAGATGTTAATACAAAGAACTGAGCAAATTGAAATGGTGAAATTAGTCAGGGAAAAATGCCAGCATATTTCGGAGCAATCCTCCAACCTACGTGCCCCTCCCCTCCGGAAAATTCAGGAAGTAACCTCTCTAGCCATTTCCTGCAGCTCTGTGGTACTAGATCATTTTTTTTCTTATAAAAGTGAGTAAAAACGGCGCGGGGGAGGGGAGGTCCGTTTTGTTGCTTTAACGTTTTAATATCTTCAATGAAAGTACTGAGACAGAGAGAGAGAGGTTAGACAGGGTGTCTTTTGTCTTGCCCCGGTTAGGATTTCTTAAGCAAATCCACTGGGCTTTCAACATGAAGCCAGAAAATCGGGACTTTTTTAAAAGGCGGAGGGACGCGGGAAAAATTGTTATAAAACGTGCTTGTCACGCTGAAATCGGTACGTCTGGTCACCCTACCCATCACATAGTTTTCTAGATGCGGCCTTTGGATTTCATTTTAAAAAATAACAGGAATGGAACAAGAAAATTGTTGGGGGTCAGTTGTTATTTGTAAGTAAATAAAATTATCAAATGTAATTAGCATTAAAATAAATACTACGTATGTAACATGAGGTATAAAAAGATCTTTGAGCTATCTCAAACAAAAGTATTTAAAATAAAGATTATATATTAGCAGCACATTTCTGTATAACCATGTGACTTTTTTATTCTCTAGCACACCCATGTGCCATAGAAATGTACTGGGTGAAAATTGAATGCAGTGTTACTTCCAGGTTTTCCCGTAACCTCATCACTAGTCGAGCTGTGAATCGTGCCAATGTGTCCAAGGAAGCTCAGTTTGATGTGGAGCTTCCCAAAACAGCCTTTATTACAAACTTTACATTGTATGTACATTATTTTCTTTTTTCTCTATGCTTTGGAGATCAATCTAGCAATAATTAAGCCATTCAGATACTGTTAACAGAAAAGCTACCATGAATCATAAGAGTTAGAGTTTTTACCCATCTTCTCTGCAATATCCAGAGAAGGTCTTCCTTCATCTTCCTTCATTATATTTTCAGTCTTATAGAGGCAGCATTCTTTCCAGTCTCTTTATTATACCTCTCAAATATCTCCTTTACTTGATGAACTGAAGAAAAAAACCCAATAACTTGTCTGCACACATATTCAGATATCTGATGTATCGTTCAATAGGACAATTGATGGTGTCACTTATCCTGGAATCATAAAGGAAAAAGAAGCTGCCCAAAAGCAATATCAACAAGCAGTTTCAAGGGGCCAGGCAGCTGGGCTTGTAAAGAACGTATGTGAGACCAAACAGAATCAGTTTCCTTATTTGATTTCCTGTCCTAAGTATTTATTCAATAAACAGAGGCTAAATAAATGAACAAAGTGCAAACGAATGTATTAAATGGTGGGCTATATGATAAAGTGACCAACTTTTTTTACAATGAAAAGGAGGACAAATAAATTGGAAAAAATATCGTAAATAAAAGAAATACTTTATTCATTGCAACAATAATACACTATATAATATGAGATATGCATAATAAAAACATTTGTAACATTTTATATTGTAATTATGCTTACAGGCCTGTTAATTATTATTTAAATGAATACTTTTCTATTGAATTAATATTTTTTGTCAATGTATCATCTTCTAACAATATGTTGGAAATATCTGAACAAGAAATATCCTTCATATTGAATTTTACAGCAAGTGCTGCAGCTAGAGTATCAACATTCAATCTCGATTTCTCACTTGTCCAAAAATCATTGGCAATTGAAAAAACGCTTTCAACTGCTGCATTAGTTCCAGGGCAGCACAACGTAAATTGAACAAGTATAAATAAATTTCAACATGGAATATGTTCATTTTTGAAATGGCTGAAAATATCCACCCATCTTTTATCAATTTCAACGTGTTGATTTTCACATTGTATTAATTTTTCAGAATTTAAATATACATTCAGTCTTCTAATTTCTTCAAAGAGACAATTGTCATCTATTTTAATGTCTGGCATTTCTTTAGATAGAAACTCAACACAAGATTCAATATCTGTCCAATATAGCAATAGCAGTTAGACTTATATACCACTTCATAGGGCTTTCAGCCCTCTCTAAGCGGTTTACAGAGTCAGCATATTGCCCCCACAATCTGGGTCCTCATTTTATCCACCTCGGAAGGATGGAAGGCTGAGTCAACCCTGAGCCGGTGAGATTTGAACAGCCGAACTGCAGAACTAGCAGTCAGCTGAAGTGGCTGCAGTACTGCACCCTAACCACTGCGCCACCTCGGCTCTATATACTTGCGATGAAGTCAAAAAACACCATTGAAAACTGTTATTTCCCGTGATGTTTGTTTCAGACCATTCTTCGATATATTGAAAACATGTTTGGTAAAAATTCTGCATTTCTTTGATAAACTTTTCCGTTATGCCCAGATTTGATTCCTCATTCGCTTCTTCACAAAATTGTTTTAAAGTAGCCACACGAACGGTAAAATGACTAAAATATAAATAAATTGTAGTTATTATTTCTACATCAATTGGCATGGCACATGACATTGTGTTGATTGCATTTGACAAAATATGTGCATTACAACCTATTCCTAGTATTTTCTTTTGGAGTAAATCTTGTAATTTTACATACACATTATTCACCCCTTTGCGTCTTCACCCACCAAAATTTGTGTTTGTATTATCAGCTGTTAGTGCAACAACTTTGGATTTTAAATTGTTTTCATTTATTACTCAGTATAGATAGTTTGATAAAAATTTCAGCAATTTCACCATCAATGGATTCTAAATTTAAAAATTTTACTTGAATCCCCTTGGTAACATTAAAATATCTTACTAGTATTGGATACAATTTGGTTTCATTATGATTTGATGCATCAGATAAAACCGTTACAAATGCTGCAATTTTCAAGTCTGCTGTAAGTATTTTATCACAGTAATTTTTAAATACTGATTTAATAATAGCCTCACATTTTGTCCTGGCGCATGAAAATTTAGCATTGTGAAACTTTTTCAATAATTTAGTTGTACAATCCATACTATGAAAACTTTGATTGTGAATTATGATATGAAGTGCAAATGTTCCCTCCATTGCAATTAACTGTTTTTCATCTTCAGAATAATTTGAAGTTTTTAAAAAAACTGTTACTTTACGACTGGAAGCTAATGCATCTGATGATTGCTTATGTTGGTTGGTGGACAAGTGTTTCGTTATAGCTGCTCTGCCCCCAACTGCAATACAAAATTCTCCTCTGCAAATATTGCAGAAAACAATGGCATCTTTCTTTGATATGAGGAATGGAAATTCCTTTTTCAATTGATCGTTGAAATGGCATTTCCTCTTTTTTGATTTTTCATCCCTTAAATGAAATTAAAAATAAAATATAAAGCTACATGAACGATGCAAGCACATTATGAATAAATAAAATTAATTATTATTACAACTGAAACTTTTATAACATAAGCGAATAAACTTCACTAAAATTTAAATTTAAATTATTTTACACTCCTGTTGACAACAGGGTTGTATAAACTTGTAAATAAAATTATACATATTTAAAAATTATTAAATAGATAATGAATTAATAAAACGTGAATTGTACTTACCTCTGTATAATTGAATATTCACTGAGAAAGAAATAATTACAGTGAGTCATTCAATTGCCAACGTGCCGTGAGTCTACTGCGTGCGTATGTGCTGTGTCGTGTTTCGGTAAGAAGTAAACAAAGCCACTTGCGCGCGGCGCTCTCTCAAGATCTCCCGTGCGGAGCGCATGCATCTCATAATCGCGTCCTATACCGCACTATACTGAGCCTTGACGAATCGTCATGTCAAATACAAATACGTCACATAACGCAAAACAGATTAGTCTTCAAATATCGAAAAGGAGGACATGTAGGAGGACACTTTTCGAGGGAGGACAGAACTTACAAAAGAAGGACTGTCCTCCCTAAAGGAGGACAATTGGTCACTTTATATATGAGTTTGAGGAAATGTGATCATTGCTTGAATTTCATGAATCTTACTATGTTTAACATGTGAAGGGCTGCTGGAAGAAAAACAGAGAAATTCAGTGTTTTGGTCAACATTGCATCGGCCAGCAAAGTTACTTTTCAATTGACATGAAGAACTCTTGAAGCAAAAGTTAGGAAAATACGAGGTGTTTATCAAAGTAAACCCACGCAGCTTGTAAATAAATTTGAGGTACGATCATATGTATTGTCACTTTATCTTGTAGTAGTTTTTGGAAAAGTTTGTGAATGATGCTCAGAACTATTAATTTAGAAACAAACGTATAAACAATTTATGTTTACGTACATTACTGGTCTCTCTGATTTTTTTTCTCAATCTTGCTAATGTCAACATAATTTTAAATCAATGTTGCAGATTGAAGTAAACATATTTGAGCCTCAAGGCATCAGTAAACTTGAAGTTAAAGGGACATTCCTCAGCAATGAACTGCTACCAGTTGTGAAAAATTCTTTTTCAGAAAAAAAAGGTATGTCTGGTAATAGAATCTTGAAGGGTGATTTATATGCAGGTAATCATTGCCTGATGACCAGCAGGATGGCAATGGGGATTATCATTGTTACCATTATTAATTGAGGATTAACTATACTTAGTTGGAAGCATGGGTATCTCCCAAGATCATAATCATCACCTTTGCTGCAGATTCCCCGGGTTGTAAGCAAGTACAGAAGAGGCCAATTGGATTCACAAGCATTAAGGAAAAATTACATTGGTGACATGGCATATAACACTATCCAGAAGTAAAGAAAAGAAAGAATGACACCTTGAATATATTTCTTAAAAGCAATCTATTTGCTTCATGGAACTGGACTGGTACAAAATAACACAGGTTATTGAACAGAATTACAGAATTATTTGAGAATACTTCACAAAAGTAAACTTAGTTCCCAAACATTTCCCTATATCAGGGATAGGCAATATTTATGTGGCAATATTTTATGCCCCATGAAAATAATGTGTGTACAGAGAAACAACAAAGTCAATGTGGATTTCTTGTTCTTCTATCTAGTGTATAGACAAGGATCAAGTTACATCTTTGAATCCATAGACACTCTTCTGTAACTTGAACAAGTCTTTCTTTTTCAAGTTATTTGATATCATAGTAACTTTTACATACACACACACACACACACACACACACACACACACACACATATATATATATATATATATATATGCCTTCCTTCATATAGGAAAGTGGTCTTTACATATAAGTATTGAGCAACATTCCTCTTGAAGCTGCTCTGACTTCTTTGAGATTGAGACATTTAATAAGCAATAGCAATAGCAGTAGACTTATATACCGCTTCATAGGCCTTTCAGGCCTCTCTAAGCGGTTTACAGAGAGTCAGCATATTGCCCCCAACAATCTGGGTCCTCATTTTACCCACCTCGGAAGGATGGAAGGCTGAGTCAACCCTGAGCCGGTGAGATTTGAACCGCTGACCTGCTGATCTAGCAGTAGCCTGCAGTGCTGCATTTAACCACTGCGCCACCTTGGCTCTATAAGCTAAACTAAACTAGTGAAGAATATTATTATGAAATCTGTTTCACTGCTGGTATAAAAATTCCATTGTAAAAGCCTTTCTTTCTGCTTATAGCAACACTTCAATTTCTTCTGTATTACGAAAGTTCAATAATTTATTCTTGCTATGAAAGCTGCACTATTGTTTTTCATCTTGACATTTCTAAATTAAATCGCAATATTCATCCTTGTCTTCATCAAAATATGTCCCAGTGTCTATTTTAATAGAATGCTAGGCATTATATATTTCTTGTGTCTATTAATATCTTCATATCTTACATATATTATATTACAGAGTGAAGCGGATAGTTATATGTGGTATTAAATATATACATACACCTTGAATTCCAACACTTAATGTGCTTCACATTGGCTTCATCTTATACCACGATTCATCTTTGTCTTTTATGCATAGATTGTACTGGAAGTTGCAAACATTACTAATTCTTTCCAATATTACTTTGTTAGTCCATCATGGAGAATCATGTGTCTTGTCATTTGCATGAGATTCTGGTTTTCCTCTCTGCCACGTTGTTTTGTTGTGGGATGTTGGAAACTGTTTTTTCATGTTTTATCCTGTGTCATTTCAGCTACTTCTCAACTTCCTTTCCTGTATTTTTACCCCCAATATTAAGTGTGCAGTGTCTTAGGCTTTTTCCAGATAAGTTACTCACTCTTGCAAAAAACATTCTATTTATTTTTACAGAACTCTTTTGCTCTTTAAGAAAGTACATAAAAACTTTTCAAAAGTGATAGTCATTAGGTAATGAGAACTTTCCCCTACATTTTAGCTTTCCAAGTTCCTGAAAAGAATTTCTATGAACAGATAATGCATTCAGAGGTTTAAGCCATTAGCTTAATGACTTAAATGTAATGTAGTTACATTGTTTAATGTAGCATCATAGACACTTGAGAGAAGTAGTTAATAGCTTCTGAAGTTCACACCACATTTCTTTTCCCAGTATAATTTACTAGTAAGGGATCACTTACTATTATAAAAAGGTAACCGATGACTTGATGTCTATGGAGATTCTCAGTCATCCAGGTCATGGTTGTCCCAAAGATGCTTTTTTTAAAAAATAATCTTTATTGATTATACATTTTTTAATAAGACATACAAATACAAATACAACTTTAAACATACAAACCCTCCCCTCCTCCCCCCCCCCCCCCGTGACAGTCATTCACAGCTTAACTTTTTTTTTTCTTCCTCATTGTTTAGTCTCTAACCAGCATCTTCTCGTTACAAAATTCAGGGATCTATTACAATACCCATGTTCACTTTTAGTTCCCATTGTTAACAACTGCTATTTAACTTTCCCCATTTTAAGCCCCTGCTGTTCTCCTTATCGCCCACATGTACCATAGGTTCCAGCTAAGATAATGTTCCGTTTCTCCTTTGTCTCTCAGCCAACCCGTCATTCTGTCCATTTCTGCACATTCATAAATCTTTTTAATTATGGCATCTTCTGATGGTATTGTAGTAGATTTCCAAAATTGCGCATAGGTTATTCTTGCAGCCACAATTATATGTAGGCTCAAATGCCATATAGATTTACTCATGTTTTCTGGTTTTATGCTTAGTAAAAAAAGTCTCGGGTTTCCATTCCATACTTACCCCGGTAATCTCTTTTAGCCAGTTTTGAATCCTTCTCCAGTATTTCGTGGCCTCAATACAGGACCACCAAATATGGTAGAAGGTGCCATCCCTTCTTCCACATTTCCAACACAGTGGAGATAACCCAGGAAACATTTTGGCTAACCTCGTTGAGGGGTTAGCTTTTCAAAAGGCAACTGGACATTTTTTCTCCTTGAAGATGTTTTGCTTCTCATCCAAGAAGCAAAACGTCTTCAAGAAAAAACATCTCCAAGGAGAAACAAGACCAGTTGCCTTTTGAAACAACACATTTGGGTGACACATGACTGTTTTCTTCCTTGTTTCCCATTTCTGTTGCCCTTGGTTCTTTCAGAATGTGAAGCATCACAGCAGTATTTTTATTAGAAAGAAGACTTTTTCTATAGTTTCCATCATTCAACAGTTCAATAGAGCCAGATCTCCTTCTGGGTTGATCATGGCTTTTCTGCCTACTTTGCAGACTGACAACCTCTTTTCCTTCCTAAACATAAATTACTCTCTGCTTTTGACCAACACAACTCTCTTGGGGTAGGGGAGAAAATAAGCAATATATGTTCAGTGCAGGACCATATGCAGTGATGTCAGTGGTGGGTAATAAACAGAGAGTCCAAGCTCTCCTTCTTTTGACTTGTTTTCTAGAAAGAAATCTGGAAGTTAGTATGAATGAAACCCCAAAACTCTTTATTGCAGAACATAAATAATGCCTAATAGTGTAGAAGTGGAATAATGGAAAAAGTAACATAAATTCAATGAAGAAGGAGGAAATAAAAGTAATAAATATCATCATGCAAATATGATGACTGAATGAAAGAATCCTAACTGTATAAGTGTAGCTAGTAAGAGGCAATGCAGAGTAAGATATGCAGAGTAAGTTTTTTTAGACAAGAAAAGGAGATAAAAATGCAATGTTCCACTGCTAGCTTTTTTTGCATTTATTGTTCCTACACCTGCAACTAATGCATGTAATTTTGGATCTTCCAACATTTAATAATTCAAAATATACCATAACTGAATTTTGTAAGCAACTCATAGTTATCCAGGGATTGCTGACTCCATTCTAAATATTCCTTTAAAAAATTCCCAAGGCTTCCTCAGAAATTCTACATGTATAATAAGGTCAAAATAGGCCTCCAGATTGATAAAGCATGTTTGGAAGTAATCTTTGAATATAAATTGCAGAAGATGTACTGAGAAATATTATGGATCATTATCCTGGATCTCTAAATAACAGTAAAACTTCTGCAGAATCTGCTTTCTTCATTTGATGAATTCTAAGATGAAGAATTCTTCTTTTTTAAGGGCCATGTTTCATTCAGTCCTACTATTGAACAACAACAAACCTGTGACAATTGTACAACTACTCTGCTACAAGGAGATTTTGTCATCAAGTATGATGTGAACAGAGATTCTCCTAATAATTTACAGGTAACTTTAATTGTTTAGTTATAATTAAAATCAGGTCCTACAATCTTTTACACCAAGTTATTTCTGCCTTGCAAGATTTACTCATATAATAAAATATGTATTATTGTAATTTTGAAAGTATTTGTTATGTTGTGTTATGTTATGCTTTATTTGTATGCTGCCCTTTTCCCCAAGGGGACTCAGGGCGGCTCACAATTCAAAAGGGAGAGGGAAACAACAAACAATAAACAATACAGCATATTAAAAGAGAAAAACACAACAATCACACAATTCGAGTGGGGCTATAATCTTAGCCCCAGGCCAGCCGGGACAGCCAGATCTTTACAGCAGCGCGGAAGGATTGGAGGGTGGTGAGGGTCCGAATCTCCACGGGGAGTTCGTTCCAAAGGGACGGAGCAGCCACCGAGAAGGCCCTCCTCCAGGTAGTTGCCAGTTTGCACTGGCTAGAAGATGGGATTCGGAGGAGGCCTATTTAATAATGTAATTGAAATCTACTATCTCATCCTAAATCTTTCAGCTAAATTTTCTTTTGGATATGTTGGTCATATATTTACTCAGCACCAAAGTCATATAGAATATTTTTTCAGGTGGATCCTGAGTAAATAAAACACTAGAGAATTAGATTGAAATGTGGGACATCGGCAAGCTTGACCATTACATTGCCAACTAGGTGAGGACAGAAAATGGTGAAACTGAATACAGAAGGATCTTCTTTGAGGAGCAAGTTTAACTTAACTGTGCATGTGAGCCATGAAGAGCCGAGGTGGCGCAGTGGTTAGAGTGCAGTACTTCAGCTGACTGTTAGCTGCAGTTCAGCGGTTCAAATCTCACCGGCTCAGGGTTGACTCAGCCTTCCATCCTTCCGAGGTGGGTAAAATGAGGACCCAGATTGTTGTTGGGGGCAATATGCTGACTCTGTAAACCGCTTAGAGAGGGCTGAAAGCCCTATGAAGCGGTATATAAGTCTAACATTGCTATGAACAAATCTGTTCATGTACTATATAAGGAGTCAACAAATTATTGAAAATAGATAAAATCTATAATAATAATTTTTTAAAATATTAAAATGTTACAAAATTATCATTTATAAAAAGTTATCTCTCTAGTAAGATTTCATATTACTTCAATCCTATAATTTCATTGGAGAAAGGCAAAATCTCATGTAAATCAGAAAAAACTTACCAGTAACTAATTTTTGTTTATGAAAATTATATATTAAATTTAATATTGATGGCTCAGGAATGATAGTGTGGAGCATGATTGTTGCATAATATTACTTATCTTTTGACCATGGTTAAAACAAGGGAGTTTTGCCTTAGTGTGGAGATCTACCTGTTGCAAAAAGAAAGGTGATTTCCGGCGCCCCCAATAAATATTTGTCTTTAAAGTATGTAGCCTTGGCTTAAACAATTGGAGACCTTGAGCAAACAAATATCATTAAAAGATCTGTCAGCAACATATAATGTGGGTGGCAATAGTAACATCAGGACATAACATCAGGACAAGGAGCTGATAGCTTCTGTCATATAACTTATTTCCTCCAAATATTTAAGGAGTCAAACTCCTACTAAACAAAATACTGGTTACTGCAAGTAAGGAACTACACAATCTAAGTAATGATCTAACTAATCATTAAAGTAGAAAAATTGGATAAAAAATTGTAACTGGGGAGAAGAGATCATAGCAATTTACTGTGCTGATATACAGAGCCCACTTACTTAAAATGAACGCAGGGTGAAATACCGGTATTTCTGGAATAGCTTATATTGGCTTATGGAGCGGAAGTCCTTTGTTGAGAGTTGAGACATCCCTCAAATACTCTAAAAAAGTTTGTTCCATTTTATTAGATTTTTCTAAAACATAATTCTAGGCAAAGGAAGCCTTGACAACAATAGTGGAAGACTTAAAAGAAGAAGATCACTTCAATATCATCCTGTTTGAAAGCTCAGTTTCAACATGGAAAAATAACTTAGTTCAAGCTATTCCGGACAATGTGAATCAATCAAAGGAATTTATTAGCCAAATGCGAGAGTTAGGATGTAAGTAAAAGAAAAAAAAGAAAAGTTTGAGTAAAAATTAAAGTTATATATTAGAATAATATAAAATGGCTATATTAAAAATAAAATGAAATAAAACACTATATGGATAAGATTTGAATCTCTGTTTTAGTATTGTGAAAAAAATGAATGGCTTTTATATTGTAGTTACAAATCTTAATGGTGGTTTACTGACTGGCATTGAAATGCTGAATAAAGCTCATGAAACAAAATCTGTATCTGAAAGAAATGCAGCTTTAGTTAGCATGTAAACCGACGGGGATCCTACTGCTGGTAAGTAGTTGAATGACCGATGAATATGGGAATAATACTGCTATTCGGTCTACTTGTTTTCACATAGTCTTCTCCATTCTATATACCACAACCCATGGGGATTATTTGTCATCTTTATACCTTTGAAAGGTTATAGAGGACTGGGAAGGAGGACAGTTTATGGTCTTGCACAAAAGTGTCCAAACATGTTTTTCAGGCTTGTGAGATGTGGGAGCATCTATGGAGATATCCCAGTCATCCAGATCATGGTTGTCCCAAAAGTGCTTTTTCAAAAGTCAGCTGGACTTCCTTTGTTTTTCTTAGATGCTGTTTCACTTCTCATCTAAGAAGCTTCTTCAATTCTGACTGAATGGTGGAGGATGAAAAGATTTATATCCCTTGCAGTCATCTAGCTGTTGGCATTCTTCCTGAGAGCCAGTGAGCGCACTTGGAGGTTTATCTGTGCCCTCAGGGTCACCTGAATAGTTCAAATATATGTTGAACCTTCTGGGAACTGCTGAAAGGACTGTGTTGTAAGAGGAGATGTGATGCCATATCTTTCACCCTCTGTTGAGGGGGGACTGTTCAATCTTAATGTAGATGGCCTCTTTGACCCTTCTTTCAAACCAGCGGTCCTCTGTGTCCAGAATGTGGATGTTGTTGTCTCCAAAAGAGTGACCTTTGTTTTTTCAAATGGAGATAAACTGCTGTATCTTGTCCTAATGGGTTTGTTCTTCTATGATGTACCATGCATTTGTGTAGTGGTTGTTTTATTTCTCCAGTGTACAGATCTGCAAGTTTCACTGCTTTGTACTGCATTGCTCAGTTTGTGTCTGGGTGTTTTGTCCTCGGGGTGGAGAAGCTTCTGCCTTAATGTATTCTTGGATTTAAAGTGGGGATATATATTGTATTAGTTAAAAATCCTCCTAAGCTTTTCAGATATTCCTGCAATGTATGGAATGACAACATTGCTTTGTTTGTTGTTCTCTTCTGTGTCTGTTATGGAGTAGCTTCTAGGGGTCTTTTTTTGGATTTGATGATGGCTCAGCTGGGATGTCCATAAGATCTGAGGGTTTTCTTAATGTATTTTAGTCCCCCCCCCCCCATATTTGCTGGTAGGTAAACTTTCAGCCTGGTGATATAGAGTTGATCACTACTTTTTTGTGCTCCAATGGGTAGTAAGAATCATATGTAAATATTGATTTCTGTGTGGGGGTTTTCTGTAAACTTCAAGGTTAAGACTTCTGTCTTCCTTAATGTGTACAGCACAATTCAGGAATGCCAGATTATTTCCCTTAACATCTTCCCAAGTGACCCCTTCCCGATGTGGGAGATACTTACTGGTCAGCTAGAATCATGGGCTTCCAAGAGATTTCTTTCAGCAGAAATAGATCTAGTTGTTCCACTTCCAGCATGTATGAAGAATTTGCCTGTTCCCACCCTACTCAAAAGACTGAAAATTATTGATTCCTTGTGAGAGACATTGCAGAAAACTTTGGAAAAAGCTCCCAGAATGATTGCTAATTTCCTGAAATTGCTGTTATTTAATTCTCTGTCAACAGTTTCAGAGTATTTTAGAATACTATAATACAGTGCATCTAATAAATAACAACAAGAGTTTTTCCTAAGGAAAAGGCAGTGAGGAAGGAAAAAAGAATCACATTACAGCATTAGTTATTCAGTTCCATCCCATTACAAGAAGATTTTGAAGCTACAGATTATAGAACCTTGTACAAAGGTTATAGAATTGCTTTGTCCAAAAAGGTTTTCCCAGAAGCATGTTTCAGATAATTGTACTGTTTAACCATGTTTTGTGATCCTTTCTTTGCAGGTGTAATAAATACCTGCTATATTGAAGAAAATGCTAAGAATGCAACTAAAGGAAAATATCCTATATACAATCTTGGCTTTGGTTATGATGTTGACTATGCATTTTTAGAGAGAATAGCAAAAGAAAACAATGGTGTGGCTCACCGCATCTTTGAAGACTCAGATGCAGCCTTACAACTACAGGTAGCAGAATAAGCATATGAAAGGCTGATATTTATATTTTTGATGAAATGTTTCTCTCCCACCTCCAAGTTTTTTTATTTTATTTTACAATATATCCATATCAATGCATGAACAGGTTGGCATCTGGATATCATACGTTTTTGTACAAATAAATATAGTGCTATTTATCATATTTGTTACATTCCTCCAGCTTAAGTAGTTCAGTGTTAATACACATATTTATATATGTGCCGAGGTGGCGCAGTGGTTAGGGTGCAGTACTGCAGGCCACTTTAGCTGACTGTGATCTGCAGCTCAGCGGTTCAAATCTCACCGGCTCAAGGTCAACTCAGCCTTCCATCCTTCCGAGGTGGGTGAAATGAGGACCCGGACTGTGGGAGCAAGTTGCTGACTCAATTTGCTAAAAATAAATAAATTGTAAACCGCTTAGAGAGGGCTGAAAGCCCTATGAAGCGGTATATAAGTCTAATAAATAAATAAATATTAAATTATAAACTTCCATTGTTTAATTGTTTATTTTAAACATTTCTCCCATCTCTGCACTTGTACAGTGAAATAGAACTCATTTTTGTACTGCACATGTTTAATGTTATTGCTACATCTAAACTCACATAATTAATCCTCTATTTCATGGAGTACCTTTTTTCACATCTCAACAAAATGATAGATGTCAAAAGAGGGAAATAATTTTTAAAAATTAAGACTTTCAAAGAGAGTTCTGTTTCCCAGAGTACTTTTCCAAGTGAAGGGTTCAGATAACAGAAAAGTAGAGTGGCTAAAAAAATCAACCTCTCATTTTCAATATTTTGATTTCAAGAATAAATACCCTTTTAGTGTTACAGTTTTAATAACCTAATATCTATTTTGTTCCCAGGATTTTTATGATGAAGTAGCCAATCTTACTTACTGAAGTGGAGTTAGGCTATAAGGAAAATGCCATTTCAGATTTGACTCAGAATAGTTTTAAACATTATTATGATGGCTCTGAAATAGTTGTGTCTGGACAAATTACAGACAATGACCTGAACAGTATCACAGCAGAAGTAAAAGCTCAAGGGGTAAGTATCTTTGAAATCCAACAATTCTCAAGATATAGCCACAAGATTCCTGTTTCTACAACATTCTACATTCTACAATATTCACAGTTCCATAAACATAATTCTGTAAATATTGCTAATAAAGTAGATGCTTCAAGGAAGGTCATTGGCTAGTTTACCTGCCTTTATTGATATTCTAGAACTAATCTTGAAATTTTGATTTTGGAGATTGTCTCTATTGACATTGCACCAATATTGGTATGTTTGGTAATTATTTCACTTAGTACCTAGCCAAACTGAATTTAACCTGCCAACCTGTATCCAATCCATCCATCCCATTTAAACATCAGCTTCTGTCATAAGACTGACACAAAGCATTTTCAGGCAGTGGACATCAATATTATTACTAGTTTACATGGCTGAAAGCTATGTGATCATGTTGAGCCTGGGTGACAAATAAAGCCTCATCCACTCAACGCAAGATATTAGAAGGGGACTGATGGCACCTTGTCCACCTAACCAATATTATTCAGAGACACAACTTTTTCTGAGTTGCAGCACACTTCATCAGATGCATTGAGTGGCTAGGCTGGTATATGATTTAATTTTAGATTTGGCAGGAAGGGGAAAATAAGGCATTTATTTATTTATTTATTTATTTATTAAAAATAATTATGTAACGATTATATAGCAACCCAGCTTGTACCAAACTCTGGGTAGCTGCAAACCAAGAGATAAAACCACCTTTATGTACAGTAAAAATATTAAAACCAAGATATAAATTCTTTGCAAGACAGTACAGATATCTTCTCAGTTAATAATTGTAATGTGTTAGAAACCCATGGGGTTCATTGATATCTTTAAAGACTCTCTGAAATTTTTGATACATGTGAGTTCAGCCATCTATTGCTCAATGTGTGTATGTGTGTGTGTGTTGCATTTGTGCTGATAAATAAAGGGAGACTAGTATAGATCTATTTCAAGCTATTTATCTCTCATCAGCTAGCCATACCCTTACTGGGATTTGAACCTGTGCTGTATTACATATTAAGCAGTTGTATTAACCACTAAGCCACAAGGTTCTCCTCCTTTATCAGCTGATACAGCAATGTAACAAAGGCAACAGTAAAAATAATGGCTTTCTGTCATGATGGTCTCTTGTGGTGAGACGAAAGACAGAGAAAGGAAGCAGTCTGCTTCCTCCCATATTTGGGCATACCAAGGTTGTAACACTAAATACATACCTATTTCCCTGGCTCAGCTATTTACATCCATTTGTCCTTTATGCAATAGGTAAGGTTTTTTTAGAATTCATAAATATCTAGAATATCAAATACAGTATCTATATATCTATAGGTAAAGGTAAAGGTTCCCCTCACACATACGTGCTAGAAATTACCAACACTAGGAGGTGGTGCTCATCTCCGTTTCAAAGCCGAAGAGCCAGCGCTATCTGAAGACGTCTCTGTGGTCATGTGGCTGGGATGACTAAATGCAGAAGGTGCATGAAATGCTGTTCTCTTCCCATCAAAGGTGGCTCCTATGTTTCTACTTGCATTTGAATATGCTTTCAAACTGCTAGGTTGGCAGAAGCTAGGACAAGTAATAGGATTCGAACCGCCGAACTGCCGACCTTTCTGATCGACAAGCTCAGTGTCTTAGCCACTGAACCACCACATCCCCTATACCCATAGCTATATCATAAGGGACATGGTGGCTAAAAAATCTAAATCTTTCTGAAGTCCTGGAGAGTGAATCCATGAAGTAAAGGCAACAAAAGGCTTTCAGGTCTTCCTGTTTCAGACAGAACAGCCAATTGACTGGAACGTCTCATGCGGTACTTTAAAATGGGAGGCGCTTCAAGGAACGGATCATGACTAGTGCAACTATTGTTCCCTGTGAAAGATTACAGGCCTTATTTTTTTCTCGGCTCCCTCAATCATCAACTAGAGATGATTTCGTAACAAGAAAATGAAATCAATGACCTCCTCTTCTCAATTTCCAATGTTGCATTAAGACTAATGTCCATGTTACAATAATGTTACCCTGAATGTTCTTTCTACTGTAAGGGCACTACAGAAATATACTATATACAAATTCTGTATCTTTCCATACTTTTTATTCTTACATTCATTTTATTCTTACATGTTTCATTTTAAATGATACACAAAAAAATTCACAGAAATAAAATGACCCGCTGATGGAAGCATGATTTTAGTGTAATTTCCTGTTTGCAGCGATGGAGACCCTCACTTCATCATAGCTGTACCCCAGAAAGAAGATGCCCTGTGTTTCAATATTAATGAGGAGCCTGGGGTAGTGTTAAGTTTGATAAGAGATCCAGTTACAGGTGAGCCTTTCTTTTCCGAAACCGTGATTGTAAGTAAGAAAGATATTTCACTGCTAGATCAGTTCATTGTCTATCTAATTGCATTTGACTTCTGTTTCCTTTGGATAAAGAATATGCCGATAACATGTAAATTCTTACATGTATACATGTAAGATACAGCTAACATGTATCACTTTCTTTATAATGCCCAGGCTGAATGTCAAAGCTTTTCAGATTTGGACTGCTTATTATTTAAGTGGGATTAGGGACTTTTTCTGATCTTGATTTACTTACTTCTTCTGGCATACCCAAATGTTCCATTTCCATACAGTACAGTGAACCTCAGCTGCCACTGCCTTAATATTAAACTAATTCTAAGGAAGCTTCTACTCTCTTCACAAGACCTGTTTATGTGTTATGAATCCAGAATGCTTGCCACACAGGAGGTGTATATACTGGTGTTGTCACATTGTTAGATTAGTGGCTGACAATCCCATATTTTAAAGTCTGCTATAGCAGGACAGGTAGATAATAGAAGTATCACTACAGTACCCCAATACAATATAACTCCCACCTTTTCAATCCATGAGGAGTGATTTACATGCTTTGGCTAGGTTAGTATTGGAAAATTGCGCCATCAAGTCTATATAATCAAATAGGAGATGGCATAGGTATGCTACTCCAAATGTTCATCCATTATATTGTTCCATTCTGTTATAACCACTTATACATTAAGTCCACATAATATTCGCCAATGTTGCTAAAGAATTCACTAATGTTGCTAACACATGAATAATATATTCAGGTTTGCCTAAGCTTATCAAAGCTTCTGCTATATCCTAAAATCCACTCACCATCAATATATCTCAATATAGATTATATTCTTTAGTTTTGCATGTATATATCATTTTGTTAGTTCAGCATGGATATTTACTCATGTCAACATCTATACTCTAGATATAGACACCTTGAAAGTATTGTAATAGAGGTCAAAAGGTGAGCTGACTTCAAGGAAGCCATGGTAATTCTTAAGCACCAATCTACAAGAGATGGTCACAATAGCAGATTATCAGAAAACATGTGATTTTAAATCATGAAACATGTCAGGGTTCCAAGTAACATCCGCAATGAAAAAGAGTCCTTCAGTGTCCCTGGTCTTAGCCCTCCTTCACAATCACCCTCCCACTGCCTGTTTCTTCAGGCTGCTTACCTTCCTCCCACAGCAGCTGGTCTGAACTCTGGAAGGAAAGCAGACTTTCGGTAGTTTTTGGCAGCCTTCATCCAGCCACCACTGCTGGGATGCGGCTGGCAAAGAGGCAGCGGCTGGGAGACTTCTCTCAGTCACATCAAAAAAGAGAGCTTGCAGGCCACCAAAAACTACCAGAGGTAACAGAAAAAGCCACTGCTGTTGCCACCCCGTTGTTCCCGCCAGCTGTGCATGTGTATCCCATTGCCTGCTGCGTCGCTCCACTTGAACTATCTCAGGCAAGCTCTCTTTTTCAAGGCAACTGTGAGAAACCTCCTAGCCAGTAATCCTGGATGATGGGGACCAGAGAAGAAAAGAAAAGGACTTAGCCAGCATAATTCTGGCTTTGGAGGACAGTCAGTTGGAACACGTGAGGGGTCTCCAGTCTGTGAAAGAGTGCTGGGAGGCATTGTGCAGTGTGTATGTTAGAGAGACTGGGGGCAGTGAAGTGTTGCTGATAATGAGATTGAAGCACAACTGAAGCTGGGGGGGAGCATGTCCACACATCTGCAGGTATAAGGAAGACATTCCTGGCATTAGAGGCAAGAGAAATGATGTTTACTGAGGCATACAAGGTATATGTGGGTCTCAGTTTGTTAGACACTTCATGGGACCTTCTTGTGACTAGCCTAGAGTCTATGCAAGAGAGGGACTTGACCATGACGTATTTGAAACGGCTGAGAAAGTGACTAGGAAAGGAAGCAGATAATGCTCAGCACAGGCCAACATCTGCAACATCCCAGGATGACAGCAGAGAACCTAAGATTGTTTACACAGTGAAACATTGCTTTACATGTGGTTCTACAGAGCATCTCCAGAGATGCTGCCCTGAGAGGAGAAACAGGAGCAGCAAGGCAAGAGCATAGGGCTACTCAACACATGAGGAATGGTTCTTTATCGTCGTTTTCCCTGGCAGCAACAGCCTCTGAAAACACCAGGGACACTTGGTTGTTGGACAGTGGGGAGAGTCATGCTATAGCCATGGTCATTGCCTAAGGAAAAACAAGATAAATGGAGGAAGTTAAAGAAAATGTCAGACAGACAGATAAATCAAATGGAGGAAACTGAATTAGTGAAAAGAGAAAATGAAAGTATTCAGCCATGAGATGGTAAAACAGGATGTAATCAAAAGTAATGAGACAATTTAATCAGAAGGTAAAGTGCCCCCATCATGGAAGACAGCGTTTATATCGTTGATACCCAAAGAAGATCAAGATAGTACTCAGCCAAAAAATTATAGACCTATTTCACTACTTAATGTAGATTATAAAATTTTTACCAAAATACTAGCAAATAGGTTAATGGTGGTTATTCAACAATTGATACATACCGACAAAACAGGTTTTATACAGGGGAGACAAATGAAGAGTAATGTTAGATTAATCATTAATGCTTTAGAATATTTGGGAAAGAACAATCAAATCCCTGCCGTGTTCATATTTTTGGATGCTGAGAAGGCCTTTGATCGAGTTAATTGGCAATTCCTGTTGAAGATATTGCAAAAAATGCAGATAGGAGATAGCTTTTTACGGTCAATTAATGCAATATATCAACAGCAAACAGCCCAAATAATAGTCAATGGAAGTTTAACAGACTCCTTTCAAATCGAAAAAGGTACAAGACAGGGCTGTCCTTTGTCCCCACTATTGTTCATTATAACTTTGGAAGTATTATTGAATAAAATACGGGGCTTGGATGGTTTAAAAGGGATCAAGATTAGACAGCAAGAATATAGAGTCCGCGCCTTTGCGGATGATTTGGTCATAATATTGGAACAACCGCAGGAATCCAGTACGGTCTTAATGAATACGATTAATCAATATGGTCAAGTCTCTGGCTTTAAAATAAATTTAGGAAAAACTAAAATATTAGCCATAAATATGAATACTAAACAAAAGGAAGAATTAGGAGTGATGCTAGGATGTGAGGTAGTTAAAAAAGTCAAATATCTTGGAGTTAATATTTTAACTTCAAATGGGAAATTATATAAGCATAATTATGAACCACTTTGGCATAGTATACAGACGGAGATGAAAAAATGGGAGAAATTGCACTTATCTTTGCTGGGTAGGATAGCGGCAGTGAAGATGAACATTTTACCAAAATTTTTATTTCTTTTTCAAATGTTACCAATACTTAAAAGAGATGCGAACCTTTTAGAATGGCAGAAGGGTATCAACAAATTTGTATGGGCAGGAAAGAAGCCGAGGGTAAAGATGAAAATAATGCAAGATGTACGTGAAAGAGGAGGATTGAAATTACCTAACTTAAAATTATATTATGATGCAGTGGCATTATCTGCAATTAGTGATTGGACCCATTTAACCAATGATAGAATATTGAATATTGAGGGACATGATTTGGTATATGGTTGGCATGCTTACTTGTTATTTAACAAAAAATTGGATAAGAATTTTAAAAATCATATCTTAAGAAATGCTTTATTGCGGGTCTGGAAAAAATATCAACATAAACTAAATGACAAGTTGCCCATGTGGGCAATTCCTAGACATGCAATTGAAAATATGAATATAGAACAAAAACACGATAGAACCACTTACAGACAACTCCTTATTTCAGAAAGGGGGGTGTTACAATTAAAATCTTTAGAGGTACTAAAAGAGGAGAAGGTAGTTCAAACATGGTTCCAGTACGGCCAATTACAGGCTAGGTGGAAAATAGATCAAAAAACTGGTTTTGTTAAAGTTCAGGATAATCTGTTTAAACAAATAAGAGATCAAAGCTTAATGCATATAAAGAGGATATATAATGTACTAATACAGATGGATTCCGAAACGGAACTGATTAAAGACTGTATGATAAAATGGGCTCAGAATATTGAGGAACCAATAATGCTGGACATGTGGGAAAGAATATGGGTAAGAAATGTGAAATTTACACAAGCACAAAATTTGAGAGAAAATTTCTATAAGATGTTTTATAGATGGCATTTAGATCCCAAAAAGCTCGCTTCTATGTATCCGAATGTACAGCCTAAATGTTGGAGATGTGGTTCTCTTGATGCTACATATTTTCATATATGGTGGACATGTCGAAAAGTTAAGGCATTTTGGATAAAAATGTGGTGGATCATGCAAAATATCTTCAAAAGAAGGATAAAATTCACCCCTCAGTTATTTTTACTAGGTATATGTACTGACTTTACAGCGGTAGAGACTAATTTGGTTCTGTACTTAATAACGGCAGCAAGACTGTTGGTGGCGCAATATTGGAAGAAGGAAGACGTGCCTACAACTCAAGAATGGACTTTGAAAGTTATAAACTTAGCCGAGATGGCAAAAATTTCAGCATATCTTAAAGACCACTCAAACGAGAGATATAAACGAGACTGGAAAAAATGGATTGACTATACACAAAGCAAATATGGGACTAAGAAACTCCAGATAGCCTATGCTTAAGATTAGCAATAAGTTAAACTGTTTAAAGTTTGGGTAACAGTAAGAAGCTGAGTCCAACGTAGATATCTTATCGACTTTCCCTTTTTTTAAAAAAATCTTCTTTGTTTTAAGATATTTTAGACTGTGTTTGTTAAAAAGCTATACCCTGTACGGGCTCTGGGAAGTCGGGGGGAGGGAAGGGAGGTGGGGTTTTAGGGGGAGGGGGAAAATATAATATGTGTTAGATCTTAAAGCACATGATTGCACTTGTATACTGTGGCTCTTTAATGTTAGGGTAAAAATAGGACAAGCTGAACATATTGATAGACAATAGAAATACACCGAAGGGAGGAGTAGAGCGAAAGAAGAAAGAGGGGTAGAGAGGGTGGGAGAGAGGATTGGAGGCAGGAGGAGAAGGAAGGGAGGGAATGTAGTGGGAGAGAGGAGTGATAGAGGGGGAGGGGAAGTAGGAAGTAGAGGGGAATGTTGGAAGGAAGAATGAAAGTTGGAGGGGGGTGAAAGAGGGTGTATGGTGGGTCAAGGTGGTATATTGGGTTTGTATCTTGGGGTGTATTGTCTATAAAAGGGAGGGCTATGTTTATTATTCAATGTTATATGCCCCGGTTATGCACAGTATACATGTGATTGTATGGAATGAAATGGAAATAAACATATTTTTTTAAAAAAAGTAATGAGACAGAGTGTACAGAGCCATTAAAAAACAAATTTAGGAACAGTTCCAGCAACAATAGTAGTAATGGTACTAGTAGTGTTTGTAGCAGTGAGAGCAGACACCAAAGCAGGAGGCATGGACCAAGAGTGGGTTTCAAAATTTTTTACTACTGGTTCATTGGGCCTGGCTAGATGAGGCAGCATGTGACTGAGTGGGGTGGCCAACCTGACATCACTCATGCACTCTCAGTCACATGGCCCCCTTACCAAGCCATGCCGACCAAAATGGTGGCAAAAAGTTTTGACGGTGTGTGTGTGTGTGTGTCCAGCCTTGCCAGAGCTAAGGGAGCACCTGCAAACTATCCAGTAAGAAAAAACGTTTTTGTCCTCCCTGGCCCCCAGGAATACTCTGCAGGCTTCAGTAGGGCTGGGAGAAGGGAAAAATGCCCCCGTTTTTGCAAAAAAAGGGCCGTTGTTCACCTGTTTTTTTGAAAAATGGGGACATTTTTCCCTTCCCCAAGCCCTGATGAAGCCTGCAGAGTGCTTCTGGAGACTGGGAGAAGGGAAGAACGCCGCCATCCACCCCTCATTCAACCTGCTGCTCAACCTCCCTCCCACCTTCACACAAAGCCTCACGCAGCACCGGGAGGCAGCAACTGGAATTTCTCCCCTCTCCCTGTTGTGTACCTAGGTAACTGGACTGTTTCTCTCTGCCTCCTTTTCCAGCTAAAAACATGTGGGCAATGGCAGTGGCGACGGAGGGGACTGGTTCGCGGACATAGCCAGGCTGCCATTACTACCGGTTTGGAAAGATACGCCAGATTTTTACTATTTATTCGGGCGAACCAGATGGAATAGGTAGGACCACAACTCTGACATGGACACAATAAGAGACAGAAAGTAATCATGAATATGTTACAGCATTCAGCTGTTCAGTTTTAAATGGGAAAAGTGTCAGGGTAATGATGATTTAATAGCTGACCAGCTGCTGTAATGCTGTAATACTGTAATGATAATGCAATGTTATGGTAGTAATGAGTCAGCAGTTATTTGCCTGTTACCACTTTAAATACTGTATTATAAGAGAGGCCCTGTGGGGGCATATCCGTGTGCGCGTGTGCGTGTGTGCTTCTCTGCTGTAAACTGCTGATTGATTGTTGGGGGTATATGGATTCTTTTGTAGAGAAAAACCACTATTATTTATTACAAACCTCCGTTTGATGTTATTGCTCCTGTTCTGATTGTTTCACATAGTCACCCTGTGCACACTCTGACATATTAAATAAATCTGCCAAACTGCATAGCCATTATTACCAATCACAGCTTTCCATAGATACTAATAAGATAATCAAAAGAATATCAGGTACACTATATTATTTTCTATGCTCATTACAAATATCCATGAAAATTAGCAATAGGCTTCATAGAAGACGTTAGAAAATGATAAAACAACTAAAATAAATTGATGCTTAAATTCATTTATATGTCTAGTAAAGGGAAGTGAGATGCCTTAGCAAGCCACTCCACCACTGGAGACTCAGGAAGAAGTTGTCCTTTCTGCTCTTTCAGTCCCCTCTTTCATAGAAGCCCATGACAATGTACAGCAAGCCATCATCTCCTTCCCAGGACTCTCTATAAGTGACTATGTTTGGATGCTTCAGTTTTGACAATAGCTGGGTTTCCTGCTCTGCTGCTTTTCTCTCATGGCTTGAGGCATGTTTAAGGTTCAGCTCTTTGATAACATACTGCAGAAAGAAAAAGAAGCTTTTATTTTTTTTTAAAAAAAGGAAATTACTGTAAATGAAAGAAATCTAAAGATCAACCATGTGGGGCTGTTTTGTATAAACACTAGGAAAACTACCACATGAGTTGTTTAAAATAAAAATCCTTCCATCTGCAAAAGAAACATGCATGAGACAGGTAGAGAGGGATGCAAAAAGCAAATAAACTTGGAACTTTATAAAAAGTGATAGTAAGATGATAATAGAAGTGATATGTCAACCTTTGACAGAACTCTTAACTGTAGCATTTTCCACCAACCATTTTTTTTTCATTTTTCAAGGAAAGCACATAATCCTTTACAAGTAGAAAATACAACACCTTAAAATAAATGTGACTCTTGGACCATTAATACACTGTTAAATCTCCATTCAAGGAAAGGGTTCTGTTAATACTGTATTTTAGCCAAAGGCATTTCTCACCCAAAACAGACATATTATCTCTAAAGACCAATAAAGGTTCCAAGAACATCTCTGAACTGCCAGTCTGTATAAGGTCTGCACTTAGCAATTGCACTTAGACTTCTGTATCGCTTCATAGTGCTTTTACAGTCCTCTCTAAGTGATCTACATTCAGCATATTGCCCCCAACAATCTGGGTCTTCATTTAACTGACTGCAGAAGGCCTGAAGGCTGAGTCAACCTTGAGGCAGTTAGAATTGAACTGCTGAATTGCAGTCAGCAGAAGTAGTCTGCAATACTGCATTCCAACCACTGTACCACCACGGCTGTTGTGGTGGTGCCACTGCATCCTGTTTCCAGAGTCTTCAATGCAAAAGTATGTCTCTGGATAGCATCTGACAATGTTTGTTTGCTGACCAGCAATCCCTGTCAGTTCACTAGGCAGCCATAGTGCTCAGACATACTGCACTCACAATTCCAAATAATCACCAGGCAGAAAGGTTGGAGAGACACCAGTCTTAATTTAAATGCATAAAAACATAATGACTGTAATCGAAATAGAAGTCTCCAGTGGGAAATGTATCCAGGTGATCAAAGTGGTAGTTCAAGAAATCTCAAAATTTCTGACCCGATTGGTGAAACAGATGTGAAGTTTAATTTGAGATTTAATTTTAAAGGTGTTCTACATAGGGCAAAGCAGGTAAACCTGGGCTTGATAGATGAGAGGCTAAAATGTGCTTTTCTGGCCTTGGACTCTAACTTTTATGTATAAATTTCATCAACCATTTTCCAAAGATAAATATTTGCCATAGTTACTTCAGTGTTACTCTTTGACTACTTACAAAGTTCACTACAAATAAAGTCCCTTCCAAATCGACGTTTTTCTTTTTCTTCCAACATGGGGAAGAGTATCCCACGTTACATTTTACTGGCCCTTATTCCTGCTCTTGTAACTTCAGATATTTTGATACACCCACTCAGAAACATTGAGGTATGTAGCTAAATATATAAAGTTGCTTCTTTTTTTCCTCAGAATTTTTTTTAAAGCTTTGGACAGCAATCGCAAATCTACTGTCTCAACCTTTCAAGACTTCTTCAGCCTTCTTCCTGCCTGATTCAGGATATCTTTACTTACCAGTACGCTTAATTTGACTGAAATTCTAAAGTTCATGTTAACTGATTGCCTATGAAATCTCATGCCTTGAGTTGCCTGGCTCAGATGTGCTGCATTTGGATATGAAGCAGGGAAAGTCATGCTGGTCTATGACCATAGCAAAGATTTGATTTGAAACCAGTAAGGAGCTATGGTCCCTTACTGTGCCTGTTAGCAAGTCCTATGACTTCTTTGATGAGCTGCTGAGACATATCCTGAGGGGGGTTGTGTTGGACCCAGACTTAATTGGCCTTCTTTGGATCTATATGCTGGACATTGTTTTTGTGCACTTCAGCAATTTTTTTGGGGAAGACACTGAATTAAGAAAGAATAAATCAGATAAAGCAAGTAGTACTTGCATCTAGGTATGTGTGATTGTGAAGTGTTTGAAATGGATGCTTGCATACCATATATGAGAGAGCTATCCACCACACCTGTGTTTATACCTAACTTAGATAAAGTTATACTGTGAAAAACTCTATTAGGCATTTATCTTATTAAGTATGGTAATTTATGATATATTTTCCAGATGTTCATTATTTTCTGTTTATGTAATCAATATTTCCAAATGAGACAGGTTGGTAAGCTAGTGGGGGTTTACCAACCCAGCCAAGGTCATGTATGCTGATTATTCAGACTTCATTCTATGGAAGCTCTCATTTATTGTGTCGCTCTCACTTAAAATCAAGAGAAATGTGGAATAACATACAACTACTATGCAGCACATTTGGGAGGATACAGCATCTGTTGTTTGGCAATAATTAATCCTTTTTTTCACTCTTTATTTGTAGAAGAGAAGTGCCACTGATGTGGTAAGTAACCTTTCATTTTGAATGCTGATCATTAAGTTTAGATGACACATACGAAATACAAATATTTTCTCTAAGTAATATGTATCAGCATTGCTGGGCTTAAAGAAATCATTTACTCAGCTCCAAAGTTGTGTTTATTTCTTCAAAAATCAGTCCTCTTGTGTTCAGGAATGTTTATTTCTGAGCAAACGGCATATTTCATTCACTCTTGCAAAGTACCCATCATGTGCAAGTGGGCAAAGGCCTCATCACACACTTTTATGAAGGAGACTACCTCATTCAGGTGGATTCAGGGGGTAACAAATATCTGTTTGTGTTCCCTCACGGAAATAAAGTAAATCCTATTTTCCTTTCCTGTAACAATTCAATTCTTGAAAACACAATACAAGACTTTGTGAGGATTAGAGATGAAAAATCTTACCCACAGTTTCCCCCAATATATAGTTTTCTAGATGTAGCCTTTGGATTTCATTTAAAAAAATAACAGGAATGGAACAAGAAAATTATTGGGGTCAGTTGCAATTTAATTAACATTGTGCACATAAAGAAAACATTAATCAAATATAATTAGAATTAAAGTAAATACTACATATGTAATAGGAAACATAGAAAGATCTTTGAGCTATGTCAAACAAAAGTGTTCAAAATGAAGATAATATATTAGCAGCACATTTCTGTATAACCATGTGACTTTTTAATTCTCTAGCACACCCATGCCATAGAAATCTACTGGGTGAAAATTGACTGCAGTGTTACTTCCAGGTTTTCCCGTAACGTCATCACTAGTCGAGCTGTGAATCGTGCCAATGTGTCCAAGGAAGCTCAGTTTGATGTGGAGCTTCCCAAAACAGCCTTTATTACAAACTTTACATTGTATGTACATCGTTTTCTTTTTTCTCTATGCTTTGGAGATCAATCTAGTGATAATTAAGCCACTCAGATACTGTTAACAGAATAACTACCATGAATCACAGGGTCATAGAGGACATTGTAGCCACCTGATCCAATTATGTGTTCAAAATAGGAAATGTAAAACTAAGGCCTCCCTCATAACCTCTCCATTCTTACCAGTCTAGATAACTGAATTCATCACAACATTATTTTTACCTTAATTCTTTTTAATGATCATTCAAAATATGGCCTCTTGTTGCATAAGCTCCTCTGAAATAGACTTGTCCTGTGAATAAAAATTGTTACCAATCTGCTCTGCAATAACCAGAAAAGGTCTTCCTTCATCTTTCTTCCTTCAGTTTTCAGTCCTATAGAGGCAGCATTCTTTCCAGTCTCTTTGTTATACCACTCAAATATCTCCTTTACTTGATGAACTGAAAGGCGGGGGGAACCCAATAACTTGTCTGCACACATATTCAGACATCTGACGTATTCTTCAATAGGACAGTTGATGGTGTTACTTATCCTGGAATCATAAAGGAAAAAGAAGCTGCCCAAAAGCAGTATCAACAAGCAGTTTCAAGGGGCCAGACAGCCGGGCTTGTGAAGTAAGTATGTGAGGCCAAACAGAATCTGTTTCCTTATTTCATTTCTTGTCCTAAGTATTTATTCAATAAACAGATGCTAAATAAATGAACAAAGTGCAAACAAAAGTATTAAATGGTGGGCTATATGTGAATGAGCAAATGTGATCATTGCTTGAATTTCATGAATCTTACTATGTTTAACATGTGAAGGGCTGCTGGAAGAAAAACAGAGAAATTCAGTGTTTCGGTCAACATTGCATCATCCAGCAAAGTTACTTTTCAATTGACTTATGAAGAACTCTTGAAGCGAAAGTTTGGAAAATACGAGGTGTTTATCAAAGTAAATCCAAAGCAGCTTGTCAATAAATTTGAGGTACGATCATATGTATTGTCACTTTATCTTGTAGTAGTTTTTGGAAATTTGTGAATGATGCTCAGAACTATTAATTTAGAAACAAATGTATAAACAACTATGAATTTAATTCTTTTTTAATGCTTTGTTTACAGTTTATATTACTGGTCTCTCTGATTTTTTTCTCACTTGCTAATGTCAACATAATTTTTAATCAATGTTACAGATTGAAGCAAACATCTTTGAGCCTCAAGGCATCAGTGAACTTGAAGTTGAAGGGACATTCCTCAGCAACGAACTGCTACCAGTTGTGAAAAAGTCTTTTTCAGGAAAAAAGGTATGTCTGGTAATAGAATCTTGAAGGGTGATTCATACATAGGTAATTCTTGCCTAATGACCTGCGGGATGGCAATGGGGACTACCAGGATTTTTGTTGCTAAATGTGTTGTGTAGCAATGGGAGGCCCAGTCGCAATTACCATTGTTAATTGAGGATTAACTACAAAGAGTTGAAAGTATGCCATGATCTTGGTCATGATGTTGCCTGGAGATTTCCCCTACAGTAAGTACAGAAGAAGCCCCTGGTTGCAAGTTGGTATAGAAGATTCACAAGCAAGAAGCAAAAATTACAATGGTGACATGCCTTATCACACTAACCAGAAATAAAGAAAAGAAAGAATGACACGTTGATTATATTTCTTAAAGTAATTTATTTGCTTCATGGAACACCGCTGACAGGTTATTTTGTCCCAGTCAGAGCTCTAAATGAGACATGGCATAGGGCAACCACAATCAAAGATACAGACGCAGAATTATTTGAGAATACTTCACAAAAGTCAAAGTAGTTCTCAAACATGATAGACAATATTTATGTGGCAATATTTTAATGCATAACTAAGCCCCATAAAAATGTTTGTATAGAGAAACAACAAAACCAATGCCTTTTCTTGTTCTTGCATCTGGTGTATAGACAAGGATCAAGTTCCATGTTTGAATCCATGGACACTCTTCTGTAACTTGGACAAGTCTTTCTTTTTCAAGTTATTTGATATCATAGTGGCCTTTACATATATATATATATGCCTTCGTTCATATAGGAAAATGGTCTTTACATATAGGTAGGTAGCATTCCTCTTGAAGCTGCTTTGAGTTCTTTGAGATTGAGAGAGTTAATAAGTTAAATTAAACTAGTGAAGAATATTATTATGAAAGTGTGTTTCACTGCTGGTACAAAGATTTGATTATAATCTTTGCCATGTTTTGGGAAGTATCTCTTGGCAACCCATCTCATTTTGTAGAAATAGACCTGTGTTTTCTTGTAAAAAAAATTCAATATCTTTTCTTCCAGCATGTAGCTATTTGTCCTCCCTCCAGTGTGGCTGCTTTTGGGAGAATCTAGTATATCTTCCTCTCTGGCTAGAAGAGAAATCGTTTAGAAGGCGTTGCTTTGTTGAGTTGATTATCTTATCTATGGTTGGGAGGGTCTCTAGTGGCCTTTGTTTCTGCTTATAGCATCACTTCCATTTCTTCTTTGTTACAAAGGTTCAATAATTTCTTCTTGCTTTGAAAGCTGCACTATTGCTTCTCCTCTTGTCACATATACTTAAATCTCAATATTCAATTATTTTGAATAACTCCTTGTCATCCTCAAAATATGCCTTCCTTTATATTCTAATAGAATGCAGGGAATTATGTATCTCTTCTGTCAATTTAATATCTTCATATCTTAAGCATAGAGCATTGCATTGCAGAAGTGAAGAGGATAGTTTCATGAGGTATTAAATATATCCATACGTCTTGGGTTACAGTGCTTCATATTAGTTTGGTCTTACACTAGCATTCCTCGATCTACAACAGTTCATTTAGTGACCGTTCAAAGTTACAACAACACTGAAAAAAGTGACGTAGACTGTTTTTCACAGTTATGACCTTTGCAGCATCCCCATGTTCATTGGATCAAAATTTAGATGCTTTGCAACGGGTTCATATTTATGACCATTTCTGTGTCCCTGTGACCTTCTAACAAGAAAAGTCCATGGGGAAGCCAGATTTACTTAACCCCCAGGTTACTAATTTAGCAACTGCAGTGATTCACTTAACAACTATGGCAAGAAAGGACATAAAATGAGACAAAACTGGGTTAACAAATGTCTCACTCAACAACATAAATGTTGGGCTTAATTATGATCATAAGTTGAGGACTACCTGTGCCAAAATTCATCTTTGTCTTTTATGGGTGTTATTGTACTGGAAGTTGCAAACATTATTAATTCTTCCCAATATTATTTGGTTAGTACAGCATAGAGAATCATGCTTCTGTTCATTTGCGTTAGATTCTGGTTTTCTTCTCTGCCACATCGTTTTGTTATAGGATATTGGGAACTATTTTTTCATGTTTTATCCTCTGTCCTCTCAACTACTTCTCAACTTCCTTCCCTGTGTTTTTACTCCCACTGTTAAGTATGCAGTGTCTTAGGCTTTCTTCCAGATACATTACTCACTCTTGCAAACTATGTTCTTTTTACTTTAACAAGGTACCGGTAAGTCAATATGTTGGAAAAGTGATGGACATTAGCTAATGAGAACTTTCCCCTATATTTTAACTTTCCACGTTCCTGAAAAGAATTCCTATCAACAGATAATGCATTTGGAAGTTTACGTCATTGGTTGTATTAGCTAATGTAGTTACATTGTTTACTGCAGCATCATAGACCTTTGAGAAACCAAGCTGCAGTGCTAAAGTCTATTCCACATATGTTCTTTTTTCAGTATAATCTAGTATGGGATCACTTGCTATTATGGAAAGGTGACCCATGACTGTTTTCTTGCTTCTTCCCATTTCCGTTGGCCTTTGTTCTTACAGAATGTGAAGCACAACAGTAGTATTTTTTATTAGAAAGAAGAGTTTTCTATAGTTCCAGTAATTTAGCAGTTCTATAGAGCCAGATCTCCTTGCTGGATTGCCCATGGCCTTTCTGCCTCTCTTTGCAGACTGACAAACTCCTTTGTTCCTGAATATAAATTATTCTTGGGTAATACAAGACTGTTGGGAGAGGGGAGGGGATAAGCAGTACATAGTGCAGGATCATATGAAGTGATGAAGTTAGTGGCTTCAAAATGATGGGCAACAATCAGACAGTCAAAGCCCTCCTCCTTTTGACTTGGTTTTCTAGAAAGAAAGCTGGAAGTTAGTATGAACAAAAACCCAATAGACTCTTTATTGCAGAACATAAACAATGCCTAAGCGTAGAACTGGTATGGTGTATCCAGCCTTATGGAAAAAAATAAATGAATAAAATCAGTGAAGAAGGAGGAGATAAAAGTAATAAATATCATCATGCAAATATGAAGAAAGAAAGAAAAAAAGAAAGAAAGAAAGAAAGAAAGAAAGAAAGAAAGAAAGAAAGAAAGAAAAGAATCCTGACTTTATAAGTGTAATCAGTAAGAAGCAATGCAGAGTAAGATATGCAGAATAAGTCTTCTTAGACAAGAAAAGGAGATAAAAATGCAATTTTTCACTGCTAGTTTTTCTTGCATTCCTTGTTCTTACAGATGTAGAAAGGCTCTTACATGCAATGTTGGATCTTGCAATATTTAATAGTTCAAATTATACCACAGCTGAATTTTGAAATAAACTCCTGGCTCATCCCATTCTAAATACCATATTTTTTGGACTATAAGACTCATTCCCCCCCCCCCGCAAGTCAGTGAAAATGTCTCTGTATCTTGTAGAGCGAATATTGTGGCAGGGGAAGGGGGGGTTGGTGCAGCGCCAGTAAGCCATCCTAGGTGGCGGGGATTTTGCTGCCACCACTTATTGCCACCTATCTCCACCCATTTGCAGCGATTGGTGATGAACATGTGGCAACGAACGAGCCGTGGTGATGGCAAATGGGTTTCAGTGGCCTCGAACGAGCCATGGCGAACAGGTCGTAGTGGTGGCCAATGGAACATGGCGAATGGGTTGTGGTGGCAGCTAATGGGCCACGGCAAATGGGGTCATGGTTGCGGTGAATGGGCTGCCACAAATGGGCCACAGCAAACAGATAGCAGAGGAAGAGACAGATTTTTTTCCTTGTTTTTCTCCTCTAAAGCTAATGTATGTCTTATAGTCTGGACCATCTTATAGTCTAAAATATACAGTAAAAACTTGCAAAGCTCCCTTCCTTAGAAATTTTACATGTATAATAAAGGAATTAATAGCTGCTAGTTATAAGCTGTTTATTACTTCAAGCATTGAAGATTTTAGTTATTGTAATAAGTATATTTATGCATTACTTACAAGCTTATTGTAAATGTTGCAGGCCTCTAGTTCACAGTTGTAAAGAGTGAACAAAGGACAAGATAGGCCTCTAAATTAATAATGCTTGTTTGGAAGTAATCTTTGAATGTAAATTGCAGAAGATGAACTGAGAAATATTATGGGATATTATCCTGGATCTCTAAATGAAAGCAAAACTTCTACAGAATATGTTTTCCTCATTTGCTGAAATCTAAGATGGAGAATTCTTCTTTTTTAAGGGCCATGTATCATTCAGTCCTACTATTGAACAACAACGGACCTGTGACAATTGTACAACTACTCTGCTACAAGGAGATTTTGTCATCAAGTATGATGTGAACAGAGATTCTCCTAATAATTTACAGGTAACTTTAGTTGTTTGACACTTGAACTAATATAACAGCACAAAAACAAATCCAAACAAAACACTACCACAAATGACTAATATTTTTATCAATGTTTTTAGGTAGTAAATGGATACTTTGTACACTTTTTTGCACCAAAAATCCTTGAACGTTTACCTAAGAATGTTGCCTTTGTAATCGATGTCAGTGGTTCCATGTCTGGAGGTAAAATTCGGCAAGTAAGTAAACAACACAAATTCTTGTAATATTGCTAAAAGGATGGTAAATTGTACAGCAGATAAAATTAGGTCCTACGATCTTTTACTCCAAGTTATTTCTGCCTTGCAAGATTTACATATATAGTAAAATATGTACCATAGTAAACTTGAAAGTATTTAGTAATGTAATTGAAATGTATCTCTTCAACCTTAACTTTCAGCTAAGCCTTCTTTCATAAGTGTTGATTTAGGCCAGGGTCCTCCAAAACCTGGGCCATGGCCTGTTTGGAACTGGGCTGCACAAGTGGCGGGCAAGTGCACGCATGTGCATGCAGCTCTATTCACATGAATGGCAGGCACTTGTCTTGTGCTTGAAGCTCCATTTGCGTGAGTGGCAGGCGCTTATGTTTGCTCATGTGTATGCACCTGCCACTCACACAAAACCATCATGTTTTCCCACACTCCCACCACTCCCGCCGTGCCACCAAGCCAGAAAGGTTGGGGATTGCTAATTTAGGCCACATGTTTACTTAGCTTCAAAGTTGCATGCTTGATGCGCACTACGCACAGATGCACAGTACTAAAAAAAGCCTCTGCACATGCACAGAAGCAAAAAACAAGATGGCCAGGGACGTGCAATCAGGGGAGGCAGAGTCTCACCATTGTCATCATGAAAAGAAAAAAAATTTAAAAGGAAAAAGTTGCTGCCAGAGTCACCATGGAGGACTCTGCTTAACTGTTTAAAAAAGTCTCTAAAAAGCGTCCTCTACAGGAGGAGGCAGGAGAACGACGTACCTCATCTAGTCTGACTTTAGGCGTTTTATGATCACTCGAGCAGAGTTAAGCAAGGGTTAAAAGCCTAAAATTCCTGACGTAGGTGAGGCCCATCCTTCTCCTGCCTTCTCCTGTAGAGGGAACTTTTAAGAGGCTTTTTTAAACAGTTAAGCAGAGTCATCCAGAGTGACTCTGGCAGCAACCAGCTCAGCCTGACCTCAGCTCCTGCCTTTTTCCTTTTACATTTTTTTTCTTTTCATGATGACAGGCAAGAGCAGAGTTGAAATCCGCTCTGAAACAGCTGGAAAAGGTGTGGGTTGGAAGGAGAGGGAGAACTTGTTTGGGGAGCGTGGCAGGCCACGTTACTACCTACTCGTCCAAACCGGTCCAAACCAGCAGGAACCCACCTCTGATCTGGACTTAGGAGCCAATAGCTTCTACCATATAACAACTTAACTTATAGCCTTATATAACTTATATAACTAATAGCCAGATTGGATTATGGAGCAGAAGTCCTTTGTTGAAAGTTGAGAGTTTCCTCAAATAGCTTATTTAAAATAATTCTAGGCAAAGAATGCCTTGACAAAAATAGTGGAAGATTTAAAGGAAGAAGATCACTTCAATATCATCCTGTTTGAAAGTTCAGTTTCAAAATGGAAAGATCACTTAATTCAAGCTACTCCGGAGAATGTGAATCAATCAAAGGAATTTATTAGCCAAATAAATGCATGGGGAGGTAAGTAGAAAAAAATGTTAAAGTTAAATTGCTACATTAGAATAAGGTTAAAAAAAATGGGTATATTAAAAAAAACTCCATGGAAAATATTTGAATCTCCATTTTCCAATGCTAAAAATATTGAAACCCTGCTTTCACATTGTAGGAACAAATTTTAATGATGGTTTACTGACTGGCATTGAAGTGCTGAATAAAGCTCATGAAACAAAATCTGTACCTGAAAGAAGTGCCTCTTTAGTTATCACGTTATCTGATGGGGAGGCCAATGTAGGTAAGTAGTCTCCTTGTTTTCACATAATCTTCTCCATTCTATATACCACAACCTCTGGTGATCATGTCATTTTTATACCTTCGTGTTGTTACAGAGGATTAGAAAGAAGATGTTTTGTGTTCTTACATCTCACAAGAGTATCCAAACCTTTTTATCAGCTTTCTAAGATGTGGGAGGCAATTACTGGTAATTTAGAATAATGGACCTCCAAGAGGTTTCTTTCAGCAGAAATACATCTACCTCTAGTATCTATGAAGAATTTGTCTGTTTGCTATTTGGCACCTCCCTTCCTACCTCAAAAGGCTGAAAATTAATATTCATTGTGAGAGGCATTACAGGAGTCCTGGGAAAAGCTCCCAGAAATGTTCCCAATTACTGCTAAACTTCTGAAGCTGCTGCTGATTGATTGTCTATCACCAGTTTCAGAGTATTTTGAAATGGGGCGCGAAAGGGGGGATATCATTCAATACATCTAATAAACAACAGCAACAGTTTTTCCCCTGGAAAAGACAATGGGGTAGGAAAAATTAATTAGATTACAACATTATTCACTCTCTTCCAACCCATTAGGAAGAGAGTTTGAAGCTGAAAGGTAGGAAGTTGTAGAGCCTTGCATTAAAGTTACAGATTTGCTCTGCCCATAAACGTGTTTCAGATCATTGTACTATTTAACTGTGCTTTGTGATCCTTTCTGTACAGGTGTATCAAATCCCAGAGAAATTCAAGAAAATGCTAAGAATGCAACTAAAGGAAAACATCCTATATACAATCTTGGGTTTGGTTATGATGTCGACTATGGATTTTTAGAGAGAATAGCAACAGAAAACAATGGTGTGGCTCGCCGGATCTATGAAGACTCAGATGCAGCCTTGCAATTACAGGTAGAAGAAAAAGCATATGAAAGGTTGATATTTATATCCATGATGAAATATTTCTTTGGCAGAGAAAGGACACTGAGTACAATTCTTAGGCAAGATGACATTAGAAGACAAAATTTATTTAAAGCTATTTCTGCTGACTGCCGACTGCCAGCAGTTTGACAGTTCAATTCCCATTGACTCAAGGCTGACTCAGCCTTCCATCCTTCTTAGGTTGGTAAAATGAAGACTCAGATTATTGGGGGAAATATACTGACTCTGTAAACCGCTTAGAGTGGGCTGTAAAGTATTGTGAAGAAGTATATAAATCTAAGTGCTATTGCTTTTTCATTCCATATTATACCATATTTTCCTGGCAAAAATTAATAAAGAGTGAGAGGCTAAATAAAAAAAGCTAGAAAACGTAGTTTGTTTAAATCTGTATCCTATTAAATATGTTGGTTCTTTCCTTGAAAAAGCTGCTCACATTAGGAAAATGTACCTCATGAGAGCCTACATCAGGGAATATATATGTTGAATGAAAGTAGATTTTTTATTTTTAAAGAAGTGATTGCCTAGCAATCAATCGTTTTGCAAAATAGGAAAAGATCTCCATAAAGCCTTTGTATTAGTAAAAATTGTGAATGGAAAAAATTACACCTTATTCTGTGATTAAAAAGAATTAAAACTCACCTGAAAACTATTTTATTAACATGAACAGTAAACTACTTTTTATACTGCACATGTTTAATGTTATTGCTACATCTAAACTCACATGGTTAATCCTCCATTTCATGGAATCCCCCTTTTCCATATCTATACAAAATTGTAGATGCCAAAAAAGGACAAAATTTCTAACGACTCAAGACTTTCAATGAGAGTTCTGATTTCTAGAGTACTTTTCCAGGGTGATCTAGATCAGTGTTTTTCAACCTTTTTTGTGCAAAGGCACACTTTTTTCATGAAAAAAATCACGAGGCACACCACCATTAGAAAACGTTAAAAAAATTTAACTCTGTGCCTATATTGACTATATATAAAGTAATTCTCTTGAATCCTCCGCGATTGTTGCTATGGGCGCACGCATGGGACGTCAGTGACGTCCCTGTGTGCGCTACCTCCCGGCGGTCCCCGCGTTTTTAAAGTAAACGCGGGGCCGCAGGGACTTAATAGAGGCATCCCTGTGTCCCGAAAGCAACTTTCCCGAAAGCAACTTTCGAGACACAGACAATGTTCCCACAGAAACTCTGGCATTGAAGCATGCAAGTCTTAAAACTGTCAAGTTACAAGACCTTTTCACCCCTAACCCTTTAGAAAAAAAAATCCCAAGGGTCTTCAAACCTGACAGCTTTAAGCCTTGTGGACTTCAACTCCCAGAATTCCTCCTCCAGTCATGTTGCAGCAACGTCATCTGCGTGGATCTGCTCTATCTTCGGTTTTTTTCACAGGGGGCAGGGCTGCCGCTGAAGATGCCAACGAGCCCCCTCCGCCACTAGAATAGCTGCTGCCGCCTCCTCCTCCTCCTCCTCCTCCTCCTCCTCCAACAGCACCAACATATTTGCTGCCCAGCGCTGCAGCCGAGGTGAAGCCTCCAAAGCACCTGAGCTGGCGCCCATGCTATCCCTCCCCCTTCCTCCTCTGCATGCTTTTGAGGAGCCATTTGGCCGCGGGAGTTAGTAGGAAGGCGGCGGAGGGAGGGGGGAGCAGAGAAAAAGGCCCCATGGCTTCTGAAAAACCGCGGAGGTGAAGGCAGTGGCAGGGGTAACCCAGAGCCCAGCTGAGGTGCTCCGAGCAGAGGGGGAGGCACTGCCGCCACTGCCATGGACGGGGGCGCCTGCGGGAGCTTTGGAGGCTTCACCTCGGCTGCAGCGTTGGCGGCAAATCCGGCAGTGCTGTTGGAGGAGGAGGAGGCAGCAGCAGCTATTCCCCTCAGCTTCGGGAGCCTGTGGCAGAAATCACTGCATGCAGTTTGAAACGGCTGCTCGGTGTTTTCTTGCCACGTGCGCGGACACAGAGATGTCCCGAGGCAAAAACACCCGGCGGGTGTTTTTCCCACGGCACACCTTACACTATGTCACGGCATACTAGTGTGCCGCGGCACAGTGGTTGAAAAACACTGATCTAGATTCAGATTACAGAAAAGTTCTGTGGCTAAAAAAAGCAACCTCTCATTGCCAATATTTTGATTTTGAGAATAAATACCCTTTTAATGTTACAGTTTATTATAACCCTAAAATCTATTTTGTTTCCAGGGTTTTTATGATGAAGTAGCCAATCCTTTGCTTACTGAAGTGGAGTTAGGCTATAAGGAAAATGCCATCTCAGATTTGACCCAAAACAGTTTTAAACATTATTATGACGGCTCTGAAATAGTTGTGGCTGGAAGAATTACAGACAATGACCTGAACAGTATCACAGCAGAAGTAAAAGCTCAAGGGGTAAGTATCTTTGAAATCCAATAATTCTCAAAATATAGCCACAAGATTCCTGTTTCTACAACGCAAATAAAATATTCACAGTTCCATAAACATAATTGTGTAGATACTCCAGGTAAAATCAGGTAGTTTACCTGTCTCTATCAATGTTAGTCAGAACTACAGCTATCTTGAAAAATTTGATTTTTGTGATGGTCTCTATTTATATTTCTTTCATCAGATGCATTGAGTGGTTAGGCTGGTATAAGATTTAATTTTAGATTTGACAGGGAGAAGAAAATTGATATTTATTTGTTGATTATTAAAAATTGTTATATAGTTATTATATAGCAACCCAGCTTGTACCAAACTCTGGACAGCTCAAACTAAGAGATAAAAATAAATTTATGTAGAGTAAAAATATAAAACCAAAATATAAGTTACTTGCAAGATAGTACAGGTATCTTCTCAGTTAATAATTGTAATGTGTTAGAAACCCATGTAATTCATTGAGACCTTTAAAGATTGCCTGAAATTTTTGATATATCTGAGTTCAGCCATCTGTTGCTCAATGTACATAAATAAACACCTATATAAATGTGTAGTGCAGAAAAATTATAGTGCAATTATAAATCCAATCCGTTTCTTTCGTCTAGGCACTAAATGAGGTGACTTATACTGAACAAGCTGATGTTGAGGAAACAACCAAAGCTTTTGAAGAGCAACAATACATATTTGGAGAATATATTGAGAGATTCTGGGCTTATCTCACAATTCAACAACTTCTAGAAGCACGGTAATGTTGGACTTTTTCAACTTTGTGGTTACTCCAGAGACATCCATGAGAATTGGTAAATCAATCACTTTCCATCCCTTTCTTGAAGAAAAATGTACTTTAGTAAAAATTAGTTTCATTAATTTCATTCAATGATGCCTGGAATGGACTAATAGCTATTCATTATTTTTGCCTGTAATTGGTTTTATCTTTTTGCCCAAGTTAAATTGCTTCAGATAATTCAAGATGATTATTGCAGGTCTTCTAACTTCAATTAGAGTTTGATAAGTTTAGTTTTAAGTCCCAGTTATCTCTTTCCTCTTTCAGGAGACGTCTTTTGTTTCCAAAGTGTTCATGAGGCTCATATAGTATTTATTTTATTATTTAGAACAATTTAAAATATCTTTACGCATTACAGGGTGGAAGAAGCAGAATAATTAATATTATCATGGTTAAAACAGTTTCTAAACGTTTCTCTAATGTCCTTGCTTTTAGTGCTTTAGCGCAGGGAGATGAAAAGGAAAATATTACTGCTAAAGCTCTGGAGTTGTCTCTGAAATATAAGTTTGTGACTCCATTAACATCCATGGTTGTCACAAAGCCAGAAGACAATGAAGAAAAGGAAGCAGTTGCTGACAAACCCACAGAAGGTACAGATATTGTCATTAGGACTTTAATCTGTCAGGCTTTTAGTGTTTTGGGGGCAATATTCAAAATAATCACAGTTGAACTAGTCAAGAATATCCTGGAGCAACAGGTAGTATGCTTTCCCTTAAATCGGGATAGGAAAGCATGGATTTTGTGGTATGAGCTTTTCAGCAGCATCTGTACACAGGCCAAAGGGGGATCTGATTGATGTCAGCAGCATCATGGCATGGCAATACAAGGTCCACCTCTTTTCTACGTACATTTTGATATTACATGTATTCCCCAAAGGAGAAGAACTTGAGAAGAACAATCTCACAATGTGGCTTTTCTTATTTTTTATTCTTATTTTTTACATTTTAAGTTTAATATTTTCAAAAATACAGTTTAAAAATTAAACAAACAGTAGAAATGAAATTTTTAGCAATCTCTTACTACAGTAAGGTTTCTCAATGTGTGGACTTCAAATGCCAGAATTCCCCAACCTGTTGCTTAGATTAAGAAAAATAAATTAAAACCAGTCGCACCAGCTATGGCAATTTTAAGATCTGTGGACTTCCTTAATGACTGGGTAATTCTGGGATTTGAAGTCCATATTCTGAAAGTGGCCATGGTTGAACATCCTAGCTTTAGGACCACAATGGGTTATACTAAGTTTTATCTACTCCCTCACCATTCTTGTTCTTTCATTTGATCGCTTCCTTCTCAAAGGAAGTTGTAGCATGAAGCCCATCTTGAAATGAAAGAATTGCAAACTGAAATGTATCATCCCTATCAGATGAAATTAAAGGAAATAAAATCGTCATGCTGCTGCTTTGCTAAATAACTGCATGACATGAATCAATGGAGGAAGGGAAAGGGAGTGATTTTATGTATAAACTATATGTTATAATATGAGTATTTAGACAAGATTTTGGGTCAAGCCCTTTTAAAAGGAAGTAGCTGTTTATTTGAATTAGTTTTTAGAAAAAATAAAAATAGCTTCCAAGAGACATGTAATTGACATTGTGTGCACCCTCTAGTCTATTCTTATTGAGATAAATCAACTGTAATATTTTGTAGTCAAACTTGTTTAGCAAAAAAAATAATATTTCTTTTTTTCTCTCTCTCCCTCCCTCCCTCCATCTTTCTTAACTTTGGGAACAGCTGAAGGTAAACTGAGTTGTAATTTTGCCTTTGTTCTATGAGCTTATTATAAAAATTTAGTTTGAATGATGAGTTCCAGACCTAATTGAAGAGAAGCAAATAAAGCAATAATAAGTCAATGTTGTTTTGAATAAGTTTACCTCAGGTCTCACACCTTCCCATCCTATTGGTCAGCTCTCTCCCTCCCGCCCTCCCTCCCTCCCTCCCCTCTCTTTCCAATTCCAATTCATCAGTAAATCACACGGAATAATCCATTCCTAAGATCACAATTGGTCCTCAACTTGCTTTCTTTTGGACAAAGCATCTTACCGTAATTGCCAAACAGTGAAAAGAAGTGATATTCCATTATTTTGAGGCACAAAATACATGCAGGGCGAACCTTAGTTAGGTACAATTCCAGAAGCGCAATACTCACACCAAGAAAAGCAAACAAAAACAAAAACAAAAAAATTTCAGCCCATCAACATGCAAGATAAGCGCACAATTTTATTTCATTACTTGGTTTCCCAATTGTCTCTGTCCTTCCTTCCAATGTTACGTAATCCTTGAATTCACCCCAAATATTGCCTTTCCCTGCCCCAAATGTGAACCTGGCCTTCAAAGCTATTATTGAAATGGAGAAGAATGTTTACTGTTATACTTACAATCACAACATGTGGAAACAATTTTTTTCTTTTTCTTTTCTTTTATGCAGGAAGGCAACCAGTGTCCAGCTATCAACCTCCATCTACCCCTTACTATTATTCTAGTGGTAAGTTTCTTTTTTACAGTTCATAAATATCTAACATACGTATGTACGTACCAGTGGTGGGTTGCAAGAGGTACGTCCCGGTATGGGTGTACCGGAGTCTGCCCGGAGCACTGGATACTGTTCCGGTACGGTGCTCCGGGGGCCCACTCATCCGCCTGAGCTCTTTACTGGTCTTTTAAATCTTCGGTGCTTCCGTGCACATGCATGGTGCGTACTGCATCTGCATGACGCTCTGCTGAGCAGCTGCAGCATTGCGGAGGTGCTAAGACACATGCGCGCTGCATGTGTCAATGTAGATGCCGCTGGGCCCGTTCCAACCATACCAGTTGAAATGGGATCCAGAACCCACCATTTGTACATTGACACACACGGGCACGCGCACAGGCAAACACACACACTGATTGATATCAATAATAAGAATAAAAAGTAAGGAAAATCTAAATCTTTCTGAGGTCTTGGAGAGTGAATCCATGAAGTAAAGGCAACAAAAGGCTTTCAGTTCTTCCTGTTTCAGACAGAAAATCCAATTGTTGGGTGTGGACAGGAACGTCTCATGCCGTACCTTAAAATGGGAGGCACTTCAAGGAACGGATCAAGTCTAGTGCAACTATTGCTGCCTCTGAAAGATTACAGGCCTTATTTTTTTTCTCAGTTCCCTCAATCGTCAACTAGAGATTATTCCATAATAAGAAAATGAAATCAATGACCTCCTCCCATCAATTTCCAGTGTTGGATTAAGGCTAAGGCCCAGGTTACATTAATGTTCTTTCTGAATGTTTTTTCTACTGTAAGGGCACTACAGATATATACGAAATAGAAATTCTGTATCTTTCCATACTTTTATTCTTATGTTATTCTGTTGCATTTTAAATGGTGCACAAAGAGATCACAGAAATAAAATGACCCCCTGATGGAAGCATGATTTTGGTGTGATTTCCTCTTTGCAGTTGATGGAGACCCACACTTCATCATAGCCGTACCACAGAAAGAAGATGCTCTTTGTTTCAATATTAATGAGGAGCCCGGGGTAGTGTTAAATTTGATAAGAGATCCAGTAACAGGTGAGCCTTTCTTTTCTGAAACCGTGATTGTAAGTAAGAAAGATATTGCACTCCTAGATCAGTTCATTGTTTATCTAATTCCATTTGATTTCTGACTCTGTTTCCTTTGGATAAAGAAAACAGATAGCATGTATCATCTTCTTTATGATGCCCAGGCTTTATAAATCCACTCACCATCAATATATCTCAAGACATATTATATTCTTTACTTCTGAGTGTATTTTGTTAGTTCAGCATGGGTGTTTATTCGGGCCAACTTCTATACTCTGGATATCAACACTTTGAAAGTATTGTGAAAGATGTCAAAAGGTGAGTTCACTTCAAGAAATTTGTGGTGAATTTTGGGCATCAATCTAAAACAGATGATCATCATTGCAGATTATAAGAAAAGATGCTATTTTAAATCATGAAACATATCCAAATGCAGTAGATGTTGATTTTTTTTTATTGAAAAGGTTTCAGAATGTGACGTGTGTATTTTAGATTATATTACTTCTAGATTCTAGAATTATCAATAAATAGTCATGGCCCTTTGGAGAAGCTACTTTTCTATATATAACCCAAACTGTTATTCTTTGAAGAAATGAATATGTAACTATCCCCAATTAAAAGAAATTTAGAAAATTCAATTATTCTAAGAAGCATAATTCATTCCACTAAATATTTCAAGGGGAATTGGGGTGGAAGATGGGATCAATGGCTTTCTTTTCAGTACAAATACAATATTATAATCAGGGATAATATTAATTAAGATTAGGAGGGAAAGAACTAAACATTTCATTTATCCCGAGGGGTTGCCTTCCATAGTTTTTATCCATCCAAGTTGACCAAACAGGATCTGCATGCTGTCAGCAAAAAAATGTAGGCTCACGTGGACTAGAACTGCCCCCAACTCCTAGGCCTCAGGCAACTACCAGGCCATAGGCTATTTGGAATTGGACTGCTAGAATTGCTGACTGGAGCATGCGCATGCGTACACAGTACAACTTCTGCGAGAAGCAGGATGGTGGGCACTCGTGCATATGTGTGCTGGCCCACACTCATACAAGGGCTGCATGCAAACGTACACTGGCCTACGTGGCCCAGATCTCCTCTATCCCCCAGCTGGGCCGCCAAGCCACAAAGATTGGGGCCGTTGGACTAGAAGATGAGCTTTTTCTGCAATAGCGCCTACTCTATTGAACATCTTCCCTTTGGATATTACAAGGGCCTCAACTCTGTTAGTCTTCCACAAAGCTTTAAAGACCTGGCTATTTTCCCATGTCTGGGGCACTACATGCACTAAGGCCCCTGCCTCCTAGCTATACTGTTAACAGGCCAGATATCTCACTTTTGCATGTATTTCAAATCAGATGTTTTAATGTAGTTTATTGTTTAAACGGTTTTATTGATTTTATTATTTTAAAAGGTTTAAGATTTTAATTGCAATGTATGTTTTTGAATTATGAGCTGCCCAGAGTCATTGACTGAGCTGGGTGGCTATAGAAATCAAGTAAATAAATTTTAAGTGGAATCAATCCCAGTTTAACAAAAATATATAGTATGGAAAGTGTTCCAACTTCTCTTGGAAACCAGAAAAAGACATATTTTAAAAATATGCTACTTACACATAAGCCATCCCCTTAATATCACTTCTGGGCTTTAGGTATGACCGTCAATGGACAGCTTATTGGAGATAAAAAGAGTATCAACAATGTAGGACCACAGAACACATATTTTGGAAAACTTGGGATTGTAACTATGAATCGGAATGTAAGGCTTGAAATAACAACTCAAAATATCATCCTTCAAAATGGTGTAAAAAGGAGAGTATTCAGTTGGCTTGATGAAGTTACCTCACAAGAACCCGGGTGAGCTATTCATACCCCTAATATATAAAAGTGTGAATGGGTGATTTATAGCTTCCGCACTTTCTTGGTCAACTCTATTAACAATGCATTCCCCCCAACAGACAAATCCTGAAAGAAGGCTACCTTCACAAGAAAACAAGTTTGCCCAGTCCTTATATAAATAAAGTGAGGTAGATTTAAATAAATCCAGCTACAGAGAAAGGCAACATGCTGTAACTTCCTTTGCAAATATGAGGCATGCTTGATAAAAAAAATAAGGTTTTTATAAGGTTTTTAAATTTTTATAAAAATTAAATGCAATCTTCATAAATATGAGTCAGTTGCCAAATGTGTGAATTTTGATCACATGACCTTGGGATTCTGCGACTGTCGTAAGTATCATAAGTTGCTTTTTCAGTGACTTCAGTTACTAAATCATTGGTTGTAATGTATCTATGAAACTATAGCTTCCAAAAGTGTGCCATATAAATCTATGTCCACATGTATTTTTAAAGGCTGGCAGATTTTTTGGGACTGTTTTCAGCTACAGTTGATAAACCTAATCTACAAGGTGGATGAGTTGGCATTGTACAGATTTTTATGGACATTTATATTTTTCAAACTGAATTTTTATTGCACTTATTAACTAGCACATTTATACTTTTTCCTATCTTCTCTTGTGCATCTCTTACATTCAAGGTGCTCTTTGTTTAAGATAAATGTTATATAATTAATTTAATATGAATATTTCAGAAAAAAATAGGGGAACTCTTGATACTTCTTGCACTTTCTTAATTGCTTTGGTATATGTGAGCAAAAAGTATTTTTCCCTATCCTTTAATAACATTGGAAATACAGGAAATAATAAAACATATATACTATGTATACTGCCCAGAGTCATGACGTGAGATGGGTGGATATACAAATGTGTTTAAATAAATAAATAAAACCATATATAGCTATCCCGATCCAGATAATTGTATGGAAGCAAACTTCTGGATCTGGACTGACTTGCTATCTATAAGAATTGTCCATAAAGGCCAATGTTTGCAAGTCAAAGAAGTTAGAAACAGGGATCTCCAACCTTAAACACTCACAGCCATTTGGACCCGTTTCCCACAGAATAGACAACACCGGGACTAACAAAACCTGAGTGGGCCTGGCCAACTTGATGTCACTCACTCACACCCAGTTACATGACACCCCCCCCTAGCCATGCCTACCCAGCCAATAATTAGGGCAGAGAACCAGTTGTTATAAAAGAAAACCCTTTTGACATCTCTCTCTCACCTCCACCCCTGTATCTCTCCTCCCCCTCTCTCTCACCCCTATTTCTCCTCTCTGTATCTCTAACTCTCTCCCCCTCTCTCTGTATCTCTCTCTCTGTGTATTTCTTTCCCCCTCCCCCTCTCTATCTTCCCCCACTCTATGTATCTCTCTCTCCTCCCTCTCCCTCTTTCTTCCCCTCTCCCTCTCCCCCTCTCTCTGTATCTCTGTCTCTTTCTCCCCCCTCTCTATATCTCTCTATCTGTCTATGTCTCTCTCTCCCCCCTCTCTCTGTGTCTCTATCTGTCTCTCTATCTCTTCCCTTCTATCTTCTCCCTCTTTGTATCTCTCTCTGTATCTCTATGTCTCTCTCTCTCTCCTCTTTTTCTCTGTATCTCTATATCTCCCTCCCCCGTCCTTCTATCTCCCCCCTCTCTGATTCTCTCTCTGTCTCTCTCTGGCCATTGTGGTTGTGAAAGGAGAAGGGGGCAGGAGGAGAGTCCTTCTCTGGATGGCAAAAGTCCCCTGGGCAAGTTTTAAAGGCATGGCTGGGCACTGTGGGTGTGTCTCCCTTTCTGTTATCCACTCTTGGATCCCATTCCCACCCCGCGAGCCCTCGTGTAGTGAAGCTGGTGTTGGTCACGACCAGGTTGGGTGAGTATTTAAAGGCGGAGACTGGTGTTGAACTATATTAATGCTAGTCTTCCATCTACTTTGGTCCCATACCAATTTGGATATAGGAGTAATAGATCAACTGATGATGCTATGTCTTTTGTTGTCCATACTGTATTAAATCATTTGACACAGGGAACATATGTAAGGTTGCTATTTGTGGATTATAGCTCTGCCTTTAACACCATTCTACCCAATAGGTTGTTTCTTAAAATGTTCAATTTGGGTATAAATCAGAGGATTTGTTTGTGGTTAAAGGATTTTCTGACAAAGGCCACAGTCAGTAAGGATGGGATCTCACCATTCTTCTACTCTGATATGAAGTACAGGAGCCTCCTATGGTTGTGTGCTAAGCCCCTTCCTTTATTCTTTGTATACACATTACTGTACCCTATTATACAACACCAACGCAATTATTAAATGCGCGGATGACACCGCAGTGGTGAGGCTCATTAACAAGAATAATGAGTCTGCTTATAGGAAGGAAGTTCAAGGACTGACACTGTGGGCTAAAGAAAATAATCTTACACTTAACACTAAAAAAACTAAAGAACTTATAATTGACTTCAGGAGGAAGAGAGATGTACATTTGCCATTGTACATAAATGGCGAGGAGGTGGAGAGGGTTGGTAGTTTTAAATTTCTGGGCATTTATATCTCAGAGGACCTCTCATGGACCATGAATTCAAACATGCTTGTGAAGAAGGGGCAGAAGACACTGTACTTCCTGAGAATGCTAAGGAAGATAAATCTATCTCAGCCTCTACTTCTGTCCTACTATCGCAGCACTATTGAGAGTGTCCTGACATACGGCATTCTTGCATGGTATGGGAGCAGCTCTGCAGCGGACAAAAATGCCCTACAGAGAATCATTAAAACTGCCCAGAATATCACCGGGTGAGGGGCCAGCCAGTGGTGGGATCAGCAACAGGGAGCCACAGCAGAAGGCCCAAAGAGCTCCGGAGTCACAGGTTGCAGACACCAGAGTTAGAAGGATAGGATAAAATTGTCCTATGTTCAGTCTAGTGCAGACCTGGGCACTTTATGACTCCTTGGCCACTTCTGGCCCTTCTGTCTGTGTCTGCCCTGTGTACATTGCTTGTATTTTGAAGGAAACTGTTTGTTTGGTTTTTTTTCAGTTTACATATCTGCATGCATTCATGCCTACACAACTTCACAATTCTATTGGTTTCACCCTCCACAACAGTCTTTGTTTCTCCTGTGGCCCATTGGGAAAATTAATTGCCCAGCTCTGGTGTAGTGTATTACATACATAGTGATCCTGGCTAAAATTGAGAACAAATTCCTAGAGCTAGTAATAAGCATAATGTAATCACAGCAATTGTTTCAGGTGAATTTGCTTTGCTCTACATCAGCCTGCTTCACTGGTGAATGAATGAATAACTTCATCATTTAACAAGCTTGAGGGCCAGAGTTGGTAGGAAGAATTTAATGCTAGGCTTCATTTAAACAATAGCCATGTGCTTACAGATGCCTTCTCCAGAAATTTCCATAATTTGAATCTCTGCATTTTGCGTACTAATAATCACTTTTAACTGCTTGGTTTCTGTTTTCCAACTTAGTTTGACACTAATAATAAAACGAAAACGGAGCGTAGAGGTTTCGATGGACAATGGAGCAAAGTTTGTTGTTGTTCTACACCAAGTGTGGAAGAAACATCCACTCCACCGAGATTTCCTGGGATTTTACATGGCGGATAGTCACAGATTATCTGAACAAACCCATGGTTTACTAGGTAACACAAAGATGTGATTCTAAATAATTTTTTGGTTTTGGTTTTGTTTTTTCACTGCTTTTTCTTTCATAAGGCATGTATTCTTCTGACATGGCATGAGGTTAAACTCCTGACTGAGTTAGCACGGGGTTAAAAAGACAGCAATATTTGCTTTTCACTTTTGTTTGTTTCTAAGTATGCAATATTTATTTCTGGATTGTATCACATGCCAAAATCGATTGTGTATAAAAGTTGGTGGGTTTGGGTGGGTTTTTTATTATTATTTTGAGTAATCTCCAATTTAGTTTACACCAACAAATTCCATTCAATTCAACTCCTATATCCAGATTACAGCACACTGCCTGACATAGATAGCAATAAATGCATCCTGTTGTATATTTATTGAAGATCAGAAAACATCAAAAAGAATAAACTGGCAGAATTGGTAAAAGACAGAAATGGGGACAGAGAGTTGGGGGAAGAGACCGTCTCTTGAAAAAGGGTAGCAAGCTAAAATGGGCTAGGGAGCTGGAAGACAGGGGGGGGGGGAACAAAAGAGTTACCTTATAAAGGAGATGGGGAGCATAAAAATTTAATAAATTTAATAAAATAATGAAAAAGATAATGTATTATTAACAAAAAAAACTATTTCTAAATAAAAATGTACAGAACTTCCCAAATTAACTAGAAACAATTTTCTAGGCAATTGGCATAGACAGTTTCAAAGTTAATGTTTTGGTTAACTAAGATTTAATCCTTTAATCTACAGAATAGAGATGAAAGATGAAATCACCAATTTATTCCTTCCCTTTTTGGGACTTTGAAAGAAACAACTTGGTGTACAGGGATAACGTAGCTAACTCCTTTGCTTTTCTCCCCAATATTCCTTAATATAGATGCAGAAAACTGCAACAACCTTTCTATACAAGTAACAAATAGAATTAGGAACTCAAAACGGTAGCTCTAAAAGTAGTTACACACAACTTATAGCCACACTTATCACTGCTGAATGCAAGAAGTAGCTCTTCTTATGATTTGCTCTTGAATGACTGACAACTGTTTAATCAGGTTTCTGTTTTGCTCCCAAATGACTGGCAACTGTTTAATAATTACTGTTGTTGCTGTCATGTTTATTTTAAGGGCAATTTTTCCACCCAATCGACTTTGATATACTTGAGGTCCATCCTGGATCGGATCCAGAAAAACCAGATGCCACCATGATTGTGAAAAATAAACAGCTGACAGTAACCAGGTAAAGAGAGACTGGCATTTTAGCTGACATTGACACACTTGCGTGAAGTGGATTCCCTAAGCTCATTGCTTTCCATATTATATTGCAGGGGATGGCAGAAGGATTACATAGCTGATGTACAGCATGGCACCAATATCCCTTGCTGGTTTATTCACAACAATGGAGACGGCCTTATTGATGGCAATCATACAGACTACATTGTTCCCAGCATATTTTGAAATAAAAAATAATAATTAAAAAGAGTGGGGATGATGATGGTGATGGTGGTGGTGCTGGTGGCGGTGATGATGATGATGATGATAAAAACATTCATGCTATGGTAAGTGCTTGTGATAAAATATGGAGAAATATTTTAATACTGGAGATTTAATTGTGAATCCAAATAACTGAAACTGATTTATTCATAATACAATTTGTATAACTTCTGCTGAGATTTAATTTCAATAAATTGGAAAACTTTTTTATTTGCCCATTTATTTTCTACTCACTATTCAGTGTCTCTAAGCAAATTTACATAACTAAACATTAAATATGGAAAACCCAGAAATTAATATAAAAATCTTTCCAAAATGTCTGAATAAGGCTGTGCCTAAATTTTAAGTGTGTGTGTTTGTGTGTGTGTGTGTGTGAGGGAGGGAGGGAGAGAGGGAGAGAGGGAGAGAGGGAGGGAGGGAGGGAGGGAGAGAGAGAGAGAGAGAGAGAGCTCCAATAGCAATTTATTCTAAAGAACATTTCTCATTTCAGGAATAATATTAAAATGCAGAGATGCTTGAAATCTCAAACCCCCAGTTTGCAGGAAAGGCCACTATATTGGCATATTGGCAACTATCACCAACCCATTGATTATAACTGCTCCAAATCCAGCTGTTTCAGATAGATATTAAATAGTACAGTGAACAAGATGGAATCTTACCAAATTTTCAAGACCGATTCCCAAGCAGTCAAGCAGAGAGTGGCAATATTATTTCCCGACAGTGCTCAGAGTAATAATAGCAGAACCGCCATTAATTATCATTGTGGAAAGAATCCAACAGGCAAAAGGTGTTCACTGTTCAGACTCCAGTTGGTGCCATCAGTGGATTTTTTACTTATCCATACCCTGAATGACTACAATATCTTTTTCTTTATGGATGTAATTGAGAGGAGAATCCCATGGCTTATTTTAATATTATCTGCATCTGCCAATAGAGAGCTTTGTTAAATAGTTATTAGGGAAGCTTGGCATCATAGAGATACAGAACTAAATTCTCCTCTGCTCTCAAATATAATAACTTTATTATGGAGAATGAGGAGGCCATAAGTATGAAGAAGAATAGCAACATGCGGGAAAAGTGCAGGATGTCTGGGAGGGAAGATAAGGAGGGGCATTGTGATGTGTATGTGTCCCCCCGCTCTCTCTGTGTGTATGTATGTATATAGTATTTTTTCCTTTTCTACAGGTGGCTACTACTGATTTTATATGTATTGACTTTTAATGCACTCGTTTACCATCTGAAATAACTTGCCTCTGGACTTCAGGGCTAATATAGAGCCAAGGGGTGGCTGTTGGGCCAACAAATGATATGGGGGTGGGGGGGAGCCAAACAGTACAAATGAATGGACAAGGAGTCTGTGCACAGACACATCAAAAAACATGCACACATCATGGATATAAAAGATGCAATGCCACTCTCTTGAGGAAGAGATGATATTTTATTAAAATGATTCTTAGCTTTCAGCTTACAAGAAAAAGACTTGGAAAACAGAAAAAAAAATATTTTATTCCGCATTGTAGAGCAGCAAACAGAGAGCAAACCTGTAACTCACTGCCACTAATGACATAGTCAGAGAATGAAACATCTGCAAGCACCAAGATCTCCACAGTTCAACCCTGAGATAGGCAAATAGACAGACAGACAAACATTCTCTTGTATTGAAAAACAAAGGCTGTCCATTTCCTCCCTTCACTTTCCTCATAGATTAAGGTGACCAGATTTTCAGATTGGTAAAGAGGGACACCTTTGACTGGGGGAGGGGGGGCTTGATTAAAAGTTTTATACGGAGCAACAAAAATTTTCACACAACGCAAAAATAGTATTGTAATATTTTTTTTATTTCAACATAACTACAATTTACAAATATAAATTGTAACTGTTGCCAAACATCAAAATTTTGATCACGTGACCATGAGGATGCTGCAACGGTTGCTAAGTGTGAAAATGGTCGCTAAGTGTGAAAAATGGTCATCAGTCACTTTTTTCAATGCCATTGTAACTTTGGTCACTCTACCACCTTTCTTGCCACAGTTCTTAAGTGAATAACTGCAGCTGGTATTTTGTATTTTGGATAGAATCTTTTTTTAAATAGTCTAAGACAATTTAAAAAAAATCCACACTGAATAAATTGAAGTAAAACATTTCAAACTATTCCACACAGAATAAATTGAAGTAAAACTATTTTTAAAAATTCTATGCACAATACATTTCAAAGTATTGTGCATAGAATTTTTAAAAATGGTTTCACTTCAATTTATTTTGGATAGAATCTTTTTTTAAATAGTCTAAGACAATTTTAAAAAAGAATCCACACAGAATAAAACTATTTTAAAAAATCCTCTGCACAATAAATAAAATATTATTTTAAAATACATTAAAAAAAATAAAAGAAAAAAACCCAGCTCACTTACCAGCAGGCAGGCACTCCAAGTCAATCCAGAATGATGTAGATGTTAATACAAAGAAATGAGCAAATTAAAATGGTGAAATTAGTCCCAGGGAAATATTTTTCAAAGAAACCTTGATAATGATGATGAGCCACCATTTTTTCCCACACCAGCCAACTTCCAACCTCCGTGCCCCTTCCATCTGGGAAATCCAGGAAGGAACAGTCGCTACTTCTCTAGCCAAAGTATTTCCTGGAGCTCTATGGTACTGGGTCATTTTTTCTTATAAAAGGAGGTAAAAGGGCGGGGGGGGGTCCGTTTTCTTGCTTTAACATTTTAATTTCTTCAATGAAAGTACTGAGACAGAGAGAGAGGTTAGACAGGGTGTCTTTTGTCTTGCCCCGGTTAGGATTTCTTAAGCAAATCCACTGGGCTTTCAACATGAAGCCAGAAAATTGGGACTTTTTAAAAACGCCCCGGGACACAGGACAAATTGTTAAAAATCATGACTGTCCTGCCAAAATTGGGATGCTGGTCACCTTATCATAGATCCATTAACTGTTTCTGATTATTTTACATTGTAATTACTATATACATTTTCTATTATCTTCTCTTATTTAAGACCCTCCCTTTATTATCAAGGACTTTGCTTTGTACTTTGATAATGTTTTTATATTTAATAATATTTGAATGCATCAGGAAAACATTTTGAGTTTTAAGATCTCTGTGAAGAATATGCTTCTCAGACAAATACTGAAAAATAAAACAACGGAATTCACAAATTACATATCAAGTTTACTTTATGGAACTACAGCATGAAAAAAGAAACAATTATATAATAGATCATGAGCTCCTCGCAGAGGGAGGTCTAATATATCTGCCAAACTGCATAGTCATTATTACGAATCACAGGATTCCGTAGGTACGAATAAGATGGTCAAGAAGACTATATTATTTTCTATGCTCATTACAAATATGCATGGAAACTAGCAAGAGTCTTCTTAGAACACATTAGAAAATGAAAAAACAATTAAAATTAATTCGTGCTAAAATTCAGTGATACCAGAACTATCTAGTAAAGGGAAGTGAGATGCCATAGCAATCTGAACAAGCCACTCCACCACTTGAGACTCAGGAAGAAGTTGTCCTTTCTGCTCTTTCAGGTTATGGTGTAAGTTCACAGAAGCCCATGACAATGTACAGTAAGTCATCCTTCTCTTCCCAGGACTCTATATAGGTGACTATGTTTGGATGCTTCAGTTGTGACCAGGGATGTGCAGTCAGGGGAGGCAGGGGAGGCGGGGCCTCACCAGTGTCATGAGGAAAAGAAAATAATTTTTAAAATAATTAAAAAGGCTAAGGTAGTTGCTGCTAGACTCCAGAGTCACAGTGACTCTGAATCTGCTTAGTGCTAACTGTAGGGGGAGGCGAGAGAACTATGGGCTTCCTTTGCATAAGGAATTGTTCACCTTTTAATGCTTGCTCAGAGTTAAGTAAGGGTTAAAAGGCGAAAAATTCCTTATGCAAAGGATGCCCATAGTTCTCCCGCCTCCTGATCTGGGAGCAGCAAATCATGCCTTGGCAGCCTTGCCTAAGTAAGTTGCTTTCTTATTTAATTTTTTGCATTTTCATCATGGCTGGCAGACAAGAGGAGAGTTGAAATCCACAGCTGGAAAAGGTATGTGGATCAGACGGAGGGAGGGGGGAGATTCAAAATTATTTGTAATGTAAGTAATTGTAATTTGTTTTTATTATGTGTGTGTGTGTGTGTTTGTGTGTTTGTGTGTGATTTTTTTACCCATCTCTGCTGGCGCGTGGGCTGGCACATTTATTTTTATTTTTTATTTTTTAAAGCCATGTCGCCTCAGCCCACCATAGAGTGAAACATGTCCTGGTTTGTGGCCGGGAGGCACATTGGCACTTTAAAGTGAATGCTGCCGCCCCGCTGTATGGCTGGGGCAGCGGCATGCACTTTAAAGAGTCAGCGTGCCTCCCGGCCACAAACCAGGACATGTTTCGCTCTATGGTGGGCCGAGGTGGCATGAACTTTAAAGTGCCGGCATGCCTTCCGGGCTGGCCATGAGAAAGAGTCAGGCAGGTAGCAGCCAGTACTGCCAGGATCACCCCCCACCCTGTTTTTCTGCAGCCCAGGAGCCCCGGCTGAGGCTGGCATTGCGGGACTGGGTCTGGGAGACGTGCTGCTGGATTCCCCCTTGGGGAGCATTCTGTGCCACCCACTCCTCTCCCGCCTGCTCCCAGGGGCCAGCAGGAGCCCCCGCGCAACACCCGCCTCAGCCGGGGCTCCTGGGCTGCAGAAACACGGAGCGGGGGGTGATCTTGGCGGTACTGGCTGCTACCCACCTGACTCTTTCTCGCAGATGCCACCGCGGCATGCGTGCTGAGCTGCGCCAGCACCAGTGGCGTGACAGCCCTGCTGGTGCTGCCCGGCCGGCCGGCGTCTTGCTGGCTGCTCTCCGGGAGCTGGGACTCCTGAGTTGTCTGGTGGGACCTCTTCAACGGGGAAGTGCTGCACTGCTTCACGCTGGACACGGGGCCCGTCGCTCGCCTGGTCCTCTTGCCGGACAGCTGCAGAGAGAGTCGCAGCGCCGAGGCGGCTTCCTGGGAACTCAACGAGGCAGGCCGGCTTCTCGTTCGCTCCAGGAGTTTCGGGGTGGACTAGAGGGGGCTCCTGCCCTGAGCACAAGCTTCACCAAGGCCGCCCGCCACATATAGCTCTTCCCGACGTCCCTCTTGGGCCCGACCAAGGAAGTCTTCCTTGCTTTGTCCCAGGCAGCAGGGCTTTAAAGCGGCAGCAGGGCCCTGGCAGCAGGGCTTTAAAGTCCTGGCGCCACCGGCCATAGAGCCACGGGGTGCCGGGTCCCACTCTATGGCGGAGGGTACCGGGACTTTAAAGTCCTGCCACCGGGGCTCTGCCACCACTTTAAAGCCTTACCGCCGCCGGAGTTTCAGTGGGACTTTCGCGCTTGCCTCACCGGCCATGAAGCTCACCGCACGTCACTGGTTGTGACAATAGCTTGGCTTCCTGCTCTGCTGCTTTTCTCTCATGGCTTGAGGCATGTTTAAGGTTCAGCCTTTTGATAACATATTGCAGAAAGAAAAAGAAGATTTTATCTTTTTTTTTTTTAAAAAAAAGGATATTACTGTAAATGAAAGAAATCTAAAGATCAACCACGTGGGGCTGTTTTGTATAAACACTATGAAAACTACCACATGAATTGTTTAAAATAAAAAATCCTCTCACCTGCAAAAGAAACACGCATGAGAATGGTAGAGAGGGATGCAAAAAGCAAATAAACTTGGAACTTTATAAAAAGTGATAGCAAGGTAGCCTGATAATAGAAATGATATGTCAGCCTTTGACAGAAATCTAGCTGCAGCATTTTCCACCAACCAATTTTTTTACACTTTCCAAGGAAAACACATAATCCTTTACGAGTAGAAAATATAACACCTTAAAATAAATGTGACTCTGGGACCATTAATACACTGTTAAATCTCCATTCAAGGAAAGGGTTCTGTTAATACTGTATTTTAGCCAAAGGCATTTCTCACCCAAAACAGACATATTCTCTCTAAAGACCAATAAAGGTTCCAAGAACATCTCTAAACTGCCAGTCTGATTCTTTAAAAGTACAAGCTATGTCCCAAACCCCGAATGACATGTCTGCTGACATACAGAATCTTCATTTAATTCAGACTGCACTTCATTTAATAATAAAAATGACACTTGTTTAAAAATTTCCTACATTGCATTTGGTATCCTTGTTTTAAAAAGCTGCTTTAATATCAGTGTATCAAGGCAGACAATTCTCAAATGCAGTTTGAAATGTAGCTCAACATTTTTTCCTGATTCCCAAACACTTCAGCATACAGTATGTGTTGCCTCTCAAACATCATGCTGGAAGTGTAAAATAATAAGGGGACACATCATGTGTATAATAAAGAGTTAAGCAATAATAGAAAAATGAGCTGGAAGGGACCTTAGAGGTCTTCTAGTCCAGCCCCTTGTTCAAGCAGGAGAACCTATACTATTTCAGATAAGTGACGATCTGGACTCTTCTTAAAAACATCCAATGATGGAACACCCATGATTTCTGAAGACAAAGTGGTTAATTGTCCTCACTGTTAGGAAATTTTTCAATTCCAGGTTGCTCTCTCTTTGATTAATTTCCAACCATTGTTTCTTGTCCTGCCCTGTAGCGATTTGGAGAATAATTTGACCCCCTCTCCTTTGTGGCAGTCCCTCAAATACTGCAATACTATCATGTCACCCCTAATTCTTCTTTTATTTAGACTAGCCAAACCCAAATCCTGCAGCTGTTCTTCATATGTTTTAGTCTTCAGGCCTTTGAACACCATAATTGCTCTTCTCTGAACTTTTTCAAAAGTCTCAACATCATTTTGTAGTATGGTGACCAAAATTGGTCATGGTATTTTTGAGACGGAATTTAGAATATAGAATAACAGAATTGGAAGGGAACTTGGTGGTCTTCAAGTCCAATACCCTGCTAAGGCAGGAAACCCTACACTACTTCAGACAAATGGTTTTCCAATCTCTTCCAATGTTGGAGCATTCAATTATTACTCTATTTGGTCAAAATTCATTTTACAGTAAAGGAAAAAACCCAAAACTGTATTAATCTCATATATTAAAATTTTATGAACGTGTGCAGTTTTTCATACAGCTTACCAATTTAAACTTTCATGAACATATATACTGTAGTTTTGATTATAGTTTATCCAACATGTGTAATCCAGCAGGCTTTAGAAATCACATATTTTCACCTGAAAAAACACCTAGAATAGTTCTCACAATCCACTCTAGTGCATCACTTTCTCCTTGTTTACAATCCTCCGGAGTTGAAGATCAGCAACTGTGTTGATTGTTCAAGATTGTAAAGAAGCTTAACTTTCAAATTAGAGAGGGGGGGAACAGATTAAAAACAGATTAGTGGAATTCACCTGGCCAGTATTTTCTATTCCCCCCCCCAACAGTTTTAATAATTGGAAAAGGGTATTCTACTACTTTCAATTATATCAAGTGAAGAAAGAGAATTGCCAAATGAAATACAATCTAAACTTCATTTCAGAAATCAGTGTATTACTATTATCTTTCTTATCTTTCCTATTACCTTTTACTATAGGTATCTTATAATTATATTACTTTGTTGTTTGTATGTTTACTAAGAACTTATGCACTGAAGACAAATTCCTTGTGTGTCCAATCACACTTGTCCAATAAAGAATATTATATGTTATATATCAGGTACTGCATTACAAAACAAAGAGAACAAAAGAATAAAAACATTATTTTAGAGAAAAGGCAAAGTGAAATCCAATAAAGGAATAATAGATTTACATAAAGTGTGCACTTAGCAATAGCACGTAGACTTATATACCACTTTACAGGGCTTTACAGCCCTCTCTAAATGTTGTACAGAGTCAGCATATTGCCCTCAACAATCTGAGTCCTCATTTAACTGAGTGCAGAAGGCCTGAAGGCTGAGTCAACCTTGAGGCAGTTAGAATTGAACTGCTGAATTGCAGTCGGCAGAAGTAGTCTGCAATACTGCATTCCAACCACTGTACCACCACGGCTCTTGTGGTGGCGCCACCACATCCTGTTTCCAGAGTCTTCAATGCAGAAGTATGTCGTCTGACAATGTTTGCTGATCAGCAATCCCTGTCAGTTCACTAGGCAGCCATAGTGCTCAAACATACTGCACTCAAAATTCCAAATAATCATCAGCCAGGAAGGTTGGAGAGACACCAATCCTAATTTACATGCATAAAAACGTAATGACTTTAAATGAAATAGAAGTCTCCAGTGGGAAATTTATCCAGGTGATCAAAGTGCTAGTTCAAGAAATCTCAAAATTTCTGACCCCATTGGTGAAACAGATGTGAAGTCTAATTTAAGATTTAATTTTAAAGGTGTTCTACATAGGACATAGTGGGTAAACTTGGGCTTGATAGATTAGAGGCTAAAATGTGCTTTTCTGGCCTTGGACTCTAACTTTCATGCATAAATTTCATCAACCATTTTCCAAAGATAAATATTTGCCATAGTTACTTCAGTGTTACTCTTTGACTACTTACAAAATTCACTACAAATAAAGTCCCTTCCAAATTGACATTTTTCTTTTTCTTCCAACATGGGGAAGAGTATCCCATGTTACATTTTACTGGCCCTTATTCCTGCTCTTGTAACTTCAGATATTTTGATACACCCACTCAGAAACATTGAGGTATGTAGCTAAATATATAAAGTTTGCTTCTTTTTTTCCTCAGAATTTTTTTTAAAGCTTTGGACAGCAATCACAAATCTACTGTCTCAACCTTTCAAGACTTCTTCAGCCTTTTCCTGCCTGATTCAGGATATCTTTACTTACCAGTACGCTTAATTTGACTGAAATTCTAAAATTCATGTTAACTGATTGCCTATGAAATCTCATGCTTTGAGTTGCCTGGCTCATATGTGCTGCATTTGGATATGAAGCAGGGAAAGTCATGCTGGTCTATGACCTTAACAAAGATTTGAAACCAGTAAGGAGCTGTGGTCCCTTACTGTGCCTGTTAGCAAGTCCTGGGACTTCTTTGATGAGCTGCTGAGACATACCTTGAGGGGGGTTGTGTTGGACCCAGACTTAATTGGCTTTCTTTGGATCTATATGCTGTACATTGTTGTTGTGCACTTCAGCAATTTTTTGGGGGGAAGACACTGAATTAAGAAAGAATAAATCAGATAAAGCAAGGAGTACTTGCATCTTTGTATGTGTGATTGTGAGGTGTTCATGGTGGTATATACATACATACATTTATACATACTTTACATTACATGAGAGAGCTATCCACCTCACCTGTGTTTATATCTAACTTACTGTACCTAAAATTTTACTGAGGCAGCTCCACGGATATGTTTCTGAGGAATGGTAGAAAAACTCTATTAGGTAAAGGTATTTATCTTAGTTAGTATGGTAATTTATGGCATATTTTCCAGATGTTTCTTATTTTCTGTTCATGTAATTAATGTTTCTAAATTAGATAGGTTGGTAAAATGGTAGGGATTTGCTTGATAAGAACCCACCCTATGTCATGCATGTTGATTATTCAGACTTCATTTTATGGAAACTCTCATTTATTGTGACGCTCTCACTTTAAATGAAGAGAAATGTGGAATAACATGCAACTACTATGCAGCATATTTGGGAGGATACAGCATCTGTTGTTTGGCAATAATTAATCCTTTTTTTCACTCTTTATTTGTAGAAGAGAAATGCCACTGATGTGGTAAGTAACCTTTCATTTTGAATGCTGATCATTAAGTTTAGATGGCACATACGAAATACAAATATTTGCTCTTAGTAATATGTATCTGCCTTGCTGGGCTTCAAGAAATCATTTACTCAGCTCCAAAGTTGCATTTATTTCTTCAGAAATCAGTCCTCTTGTGTTCAGGAATGTCTATTTCTGAGCAAATGGCATATTTCATTTACTCTTGCAAAATACCCATCATGTGCAAGTGTGCAAAGGCCTCAATCATGCACTTTTATGAAGGAGTACCTCATTCATGGATTCAGGGGGCAAAAAATATATGTTTGTGTTCCCTCACAGAAACAAAGTAAAATGTTTTAGAAGTTTGTTCCTGTTTTCGTCCCCTATAAGAAATCATTTCTTAAAAACACAATACAAGAATTTGTGAAGATCAGAGATAAAAATCTAACCCACACTTTCCCCCAAGATATAATTTTCTAGATATCGCCTTTAGATATCATTTTTAAAAAATAACAGAAATGGAAGAAGAAAATGATTGAGCTAAGTTTCAAATTAATTAACACTTCGTAAGTAAAAAAAAATTAATGAAATGTAATTAATATTAAAATAAATACTATGTACGAAGCGTGGTATTTGTGGAAGATCTTTGAGCTATGTCAAAGAAAAGTATTTAAAATAAAGATTATATATTAGCAACACCTTTTCTGTATAACCATGTGACTTTTTCATTCTCTAGCACACCCATGCCATAGAAATCTACTGGGTGAAAATTGACTGCAGTGTTACCTCCAGGTTTTCCCGTAACGTCATCACTAGTCGAGCTGTGAATCGTGCCAATGTGTCCAAGGAAGCTCAGTTTGATGTGGAGCTTCCTAAAACAGCCTTTATTACAAACTTTACATTGTATGTATCATTTTCTTTTTTCTCTATGCTTTGGAGATCAATCTAGTGATAATTAAGCCACTCAAATACTGTTAACAGAATAACTACCATGAACCACAGGGTTACAGAGGACATTGTAGCCACCTGATCCAATTATGTGCTCAAAATTTAAAACTAAGGCCTCCCTCATAAGCTCTCCGTTCTTACCAGTCTAGATAACTGATTCCATCATGGCATTATTCTTACCTTCATTTTTTTTAATGATCATCCAAAATGTGGCCTCCTGTTACATAAGCTCCTCTGAAATAAACTTGTCCTCTGGGTAGAGTTTTTACCAATCTGCTCTGCAATAACCAGAAAAGGTCTTCCTTCATCTTTCTTCATTCAGTTTTCAGTCCTATAGAGGCAGCATTCTTTCCAGTCTCTTTGTTTTACCTCTCAAATATCTCCTTTACTTGATGAACTGAAGGAGGGGGACCCAATAACTTGTCTGCACACATATTCAGACATCTGACGTATTCTTCAATAGGACAGTTGATGGTGTCACTTATCCTGGAATCATAAAGGAAAAAGAAGCTGCCCAAAAGCAGTATCAACAAGCAGTTTCAAGAGGCGAGACTGCAGGTCTTGTGAAGTAAGTATGTGAGGCCAAACAGAATCTGTTTCCTTATTTCATTTCCTGTCCTAAGTATTTATTCAGCAGATGCTAAATAAATGAACAAAATGCAAAGGAAAGTATTAAATGGTGGGCTATATGTGAATGAGGAAATGTGATCATTGCTTGAATTTCATGAATCTTACTATGTTTAACATGTGAAGGGCTGCTGGAAGAAAAACAGAGAAATTCAGTGTTTCGGTCAACATTGCATCATCCAGCAAAGTTACTTTTCAATTGACTTATGAAGAACTCTTGAAAAGAAAATTAGGAAAATACGAGGTGTTTATCAAAGTAAACCCAAAGCAGCTTGTCAATAAATTCAAGGTATGATCATATGTATTGTCACTTTATCTTGTAGTAGTTTTTAGAAATTTGTGAATGATGCTCAGAACTATTAATTTAGAAAGAAATGTATAAACAAATATGAATTTAATTCTTTTTTAATGCTTTGTTTACAGTTTATATTACTGGTCTCTCTGATTTTTTTTCTCACTTGCTAATGTCAACATAATTTTTAATCAATGTTACAGATTGAAGCAAACATCTTTGAGCCTCAAGGCATCAGTGAACTTGAAGTTGAAGGGACATTCCTCAGCAACGAACTGCTACCAGTTGTGAAAAAATCTTTTTCAGGAAAAAAGGTATGTCTGGTAATAGAATTTTGAAGGGTGAGTCATACATATGTAATTCTTGCCTAATGACCTGCGGGACAGCAATGGGGACTACCAGGATTTTTGTTGCTATGTGTATTGTGTAGCAGTGGGAATCCCAGTCACAATTACCCTTGTTAACTGAGGATTAACGATAATGAGTTGGAAGCATGGGTATCTGCCAAGATCATAGTCATCACATTTGCGACAGATTCCCCTGGTTGTAAGTAAGTACAGAAGAGGCCAATTGGATTCACAAGCATTAAGGAAAAATTACATTGCTGACATGACTTATAACACTATCCAGAAGTAAAGAAAGAAAGAATGACACCTTGAATATATTTCTTAAAAGCAATCTAGCTGTCAGGTTATTTTGTTCCAGTCAGCACTCTAAGTGAGACATGGCACAGGACAACCACAATCAAAGATACAGACACAGAATTATTTGAGGATACTTCGCAAAATTAAAAGTAGTTCTCAAGCAATTCCCTATATCAGAGATAGGCAATATTTTCTTAGAATAGCTACACTTACAAAAAATAGGTGGGTCAGAATGAAAAAGTAAATGAAGGCTCAAAAAAGTAGATGGGGGTTAAACCCAAAAAATAATATTGAAAATCTTATCATGTCTAATTATCCCATTTTCAAAGTTTCTGCTTTACAGTATTTTTTTTAAAGTTGAGGGAGATAGCTTATACCCAATAAAAAGAATTTGTGTACGGAGAAACAACAGTCAATGTGTGTTTCTTGTTCTTGCATCCTGTATACAGACATAGATCAAGTCTGCTCCTTAAAAAAACATGTGATTCAGTCTTTCATTCCAAGCCATTCCAAGCCATTGCATCCAAACATTGAATGTTTGAATCCATGGACATTCTTCTGTAATTTGACCAAGTCTTTCTTTTTCAAGTTATTTGATATCATAGTGGCTTTTACATACAGTATATATGCCTTCCTTCATATGGGAAAGTGGTATTTATATATAAGGTAGGTATTGAGCCACATTCCTCTTGAAGCTGCTCTGAATTCTTTGAGGTTGAGACATTTAATAAGCTAAATCAGACTACTGAAGAGTATTATTATGAAAGCGTGTTTTACCGCTGGTACAAGGATTCCATTGTAATCTTTGCCATGTTTTGGGAAGTACCTCTTGGCAACCCATCACATCTTGAAGAATTAAACACTGTATTGTCTTCTTCATAACACTAATTGTGAAGACCAATTTGTATCCAAAGATCATTCTCTCTTTCGGTACCTCTGTGAAAGTCTGTGTTTTTTAGCAAAACAAAATCAATATCTTTTCTCCAGCATGTAGCTATTTGTCCTCCCTACATGTGGTGCCTTGTGGAAGAATCTAGTATATCTTCCTTTTGAGCTAGAAGAGAAATCATTTTGAAAGCATTGCTTTGTTGAGTATCTTATCGATGGTTGGGGTCTCAAGTGGCCTTTGATTTTCCTTATGGCATCACTTCAATTTCTTCTTTATTATAAAGGTTCAATAATTTCTTCTTACTATGAAAGCTGCAGTATTGTTTTTCATCTTGGCATTTCTAAATGAAATCGCAATATTCAGTACTTGTCTTCATCAAAATATGCCTTACTGTATATTTTAATAGAATGCTGGGCATTATATATCTCTTGTGTCTATTATCTTCATATCTTAAGTATATTACATTGCAGAGTGAAGAGGATAGTTATATGAGGTATTAAATATATACATACGCATTGAATTCCAACACTTAATCTGCATCACATTGGTTTGGTCTTATACCACCTTTCATCTTTGATTCATCTTTGTCTTTTATGCGTAGATTGTACTGGAAGTTGCAAACATTACTAATTCTTCCCAATATTACTACATGTACCAGTCAGCTCTAAATGAGACATGGCATAGAGCAACCACAATCAAAGACACAGGCACAAAATTATGTGAGAATACTTCACAAAAGTAAACTTAGTTCCCAAACATTTCCCTATATCAGGGATAGGCAATATTTATGCAGCAATATTTTATGCCCCATGAAAATAATGTGTGTACAGAGAAACAACAAAGTCAATGTAGATTTCTTTTTCTTCTATCTGGTGTATAGACAAGGATCAAGTTACATGTTTGAATCCATAGACACTCTTCTGAAACTTGAACAAGTCTTTCTTTTTCAAGTTATTTGATATCATAGTAGCTTTTACATATATATGCCTTTCTTCATATAGGAAAGTGGTCTTTACATATAGGTATTGAGCAACATTTCTCTTGAAGCTGCTCTGAGTTCTTTGAAATTGAGACATTTAATAAGCTAAACTAAACCAGTGAAGAATATTATGATGAAATGTGTTTCACTGCTGGTATAAAGATTCCATTGTAATAACCTTTGTTTCTGCTTATAGCAACACTTCAATTTCTTCTGTATTACGAAAGTTCAATAATTTCTTCTTGCTATGAAAGCTGCACTATTGTTTTTCATCTTGACATTTCTAAATGAAATTGCAATATTCAGTCCTTGTCTTCATCAAAATATCCCAGTGTCTATTTTAATCGAATGCTAGGCATTTTATATTTCTTGTGTCTATTAATATCTTCATATCTTAAGTATATTATATTGCAGAGTGAAGAGGATAGTTATATGAGGCATTAAATATATACATACACCTTGAATTCCAACACTTAATGTGCTTCACATTGGCTTCATCTTATACCACGATTCATCTTTGTCTTTTATGCATAGATTGTACTGGAAGTTGCAAACATTACTAATTCTTTCCAATATTACCTTGTTAGTCCATCATGGAGAATCATGTGTCTTGTCATTTGCATGAGATTCTGGTTTTCCTCTCTGCCACGTTGTTTTGTTGTGGGATGTTGGAAACTATTTTTTCATGTTTTATCCTTTGTCATTTCAGTTACTTCTCAACTTCCTTTCCTGTGTTTTTACTCCCAATATTAAGGGTGCAGTGTCTTAGGCTTTCTTTCAGATATGTTACTCACTCTTGCAAAAAAGGTTGTGTTTATTTTTACATAACTCTTTTCCTCTTTAAGAAAGTACATAAAAACTTTTCAAAAGTGATAGTCATTAGGAAATGAGAACTTTCCCCTACATTTTAGCTTTCCAAATTCCTGAAAAGAATTCCTATGAACAGATAATGCATTCAGCAGTTTAAGCAATTAGCTTAATGACTTAAATGTAGTGTAGTTACATTGTTTAATGTAGCATCATAGACACTTGAGAGAAGTCATGCTGCAGTAGTGAATAGCTTCTGAAATTCACACCACATTTCTTTTCCCAGTATAATCTACTAGTAAGGGACCACTTTCTATAAAAAGGTGATCCATCATGACTAGATGCCTGTGGAGATTCTCAATCATCCAGGTCTCATCCAAGAAGCAAAACATCTTCATGGAAAAACATCTCCTAGGAGAAACAAGTCCAGTTGACTGTTTTCTTATTTGTTTCCCAATTCTGTTGTCCTTGGTTCTTTCAGAATGTGAAGCATCACAGCAGTATTTTTTATTAGAAAGAAGACTTTTATATAGTTTCTGTCATTCAGCAGTTCAATAGAGGCAGATCGCCTTGCTGGATTGATCATGGCCTTTCTGCCTGCTTTGCAGACTGTCAACCTCTTTTCCTTCCTAAACTAAAATAAATTACTCTCTGCTCTTGACCAACACAACCCTCTTGGGACGGGGGAGAGAATAAGCAATATATGTTCAGTGCAGGACCACATGCAGTGATGTCAGTGGTGGGCAACAATCAGACAGTCCTCCTTTTTTGACTTGGTTTGCTAGAAAGAAATCTGGAAGTTAGTATGAACGAAAACTCAATAGGCTCTTTATTGCAGAACATAAATAAGGCCTAACAGTGTACAAATGGTATGGTACATTCAGCATTATGGAAAAAGTAAGAAATAAATTCAATGAAGGAGGAAATAAAAGTAATAAATACCAACATGCAAATACAACAAGTGAATGAATGAATGAACGGATGAATGAATGAATGAAATAATCGTGGCCATATAAGTGTAGCTAATAAGAGGCAATGCAGAGTAAGATATGCAGAGTACTTTTTTAGACAAAAAAAAGAAGATAAAAACTAAATTTCCCACTACTAGCTTTTCTTGCATTCATTGTTCCTACACATGCAGAAAGACTGGTACATGCAATATTTGGATCTTGCAATATTTAATAATTCAAATTATACCTGGCTCCTGGCTCATCCCATTCTAAATATTCCTCTAAAAACTCCCAAGTCATCCTTCCTCAGAGATTTTACATGTATAATAAAGGAATCAATAGCTTCTAGTTTTAAGCTGTTTATTACTTCAATTATTGAAGATTTTAGTTGTTGTAATAAATATACCCATACACTACCATGTTTCTCTGAAAATAGGACAGGATCTAATTTTCTTTTGACTCCCGAAATAAGTGCTTGGTGTTTTTTTGGGAGGTCTTATTATTTATGAGGTACAGGAGGCATTGACCATGGTCACCTCATGGCTCCTGCTGTGTTGCAATATTTTTGCAAAGGGCTTATTTTGGGGGGAAGGCTTATTTTAGTGCATGTGCTTAAAAGCGCAATTGGGCTTATTATCCAGGGAGATCTTATTTTCAGGGAAACAGGGTACTTACAAGCTTGTTGTAAATGTTGTAGGCCTATAGCTCACTGTTTTAAAGAGTGAACAAAGGGCAAAATAGGCCTCTAAATTGATAAAGCATGTGTGGAAGTAATCTTTGAATATAAACTGCAGAAAATACAGTATACTGAGAAATATTATGGGTCATTATCCTGGATCTCTAAATGAAAACAAAACTTTTATAGAATGTGCTTTCCTCATTTGCTGATAGTTAAGCTAAAGAATTCTTCTTTTTTAAGGGCCATGTATCATTCAGTCCTACTATTGAACAACAACGAACCTGTGACAATTGTACAACTACTCTGCTACAAGGAGATTTTGTCATCAAGTATGATGTGAACAGAGATTCTCCTAATAATTTACAGGTAACTCTAGTTGTTTGACACTTGAACTAATATAAAAGCACAAAAACAAATCCAAACAAAAAACCCTACCACAAATGACTAATATTTTTATCAATATTTTTTAGGTAGTAAATGGATACTTTGTACACTTTTTTGCACCAAAAATCCTTGAACGTTTACCTAAGAATGTTGCCTTTGTAATCGATGTCAGTGGTTCCATGTATGGACAGAAAATTCAGCAAGTAAGTAAAGAACACACATTCTTGTAATATTGCTAAAAGGATGGTAAATTGTAGAGCAGATAAAACCAGGTCCTACAATCTTTTACTCCAAGTTATTTCTGCCTTGCAAGATTTATACATATAGTAGAGTATGTAGCATAGTAATCTTGAAAGTATTGTAATTAAAATGTACTGCTTCATACTTAACCTTCAGCTAAGTCTCCTTTTATATGTGTTGATTTAGGCCAGGGTCCCCCAAAACCTGGGTCTGTTTGGAACTGGGCTGCATAACTACCAGGCGATAATTTAGGCCATATATTTCATGAATTATGTCAAGAGTCAAAACATTATTTTAAAAAGATAAAACTTAACAGTAATCTTTTTAAAAGACTAACATGTTTTTGAAATTATCATTTTAAAAAAATCTTAGCTATCTCTCTAGAAAGATTTCATGTTATCTCAAACATCTTACAATTTCATGGAAGAAAGGCAAAATCTCACTTAAGTCAGAAAAGACTTAGCCAATTTTTATTTATGAAATATATATATTAAATGTAATACTTATTGTTCAAGGATAATGGTGTGGAGCCTGACTGCTGCACAATATTACTTATCTTTTGACTATAGTTAGGAGACAATGGAGTGTTGCCTTAGTATGGAGATCTATCTTTAAAAAAAAAGAAGGGCGTTTTTTTCCCCCTCATAAACATTTGGTTTTACAGTATATACTCTTGGGTTAAACAATTGAAGATCTTAAGTGAACAAATTTCATCAAAAGATCTGTAGCATCATATGATGTTGGTGGCAACAGCAGGACATGGGCATAACATCTGGACTTAGGAGCTGATAGCTTCTGTCATATAACAACTTAACTTTTAGCCTTATATAACTTATATAATTAACTAATAGCCAGATTGGGTTATGGAGCAGAGTCCTTTGTTGAAAGTTGAGAGGTCTCCAAATATCTTTTTTGAAATAATTCTAGGCAAAGGAAGCCTTGACCAAAATAGTGGGAGACTTAAAGGAAGAAGATCATTTCAATATGATCCTGTTTGAAAGTTCAGTTTCAAAATGGAAAGATCACTTAATTCAAGCTACTCCGGAGAATGTGAATCAATCAAAGGAATTTATTCACCAAATATATGCACGGGGAGGTAAGTAGAAAAAAATGTTAAAGTTAAATTGATATATTAGAATAAAGTTAAAATAAAATGGGTATATTAAAAACACTACATAGAAAATATTTGAATCTCCATTTTCATATGCTCAAAAATTTGAAACCCTGCTTTCACGTTGTAGGAACAAATTTTAATGATGGTTTATTGACTGGCATTGAAATGCTGAATAAAGCTCATGAATTGAAATCTGTACCTGAAAGAAGTGCGTCTTTAGTTATCACGTTATCTGATGGGGAGGCCAATGTAGGTAAGTAACTGAATGACCGATGAATATGGGAATAAAGATTGCTATTCAGTCTCCTTGTTTTCACATAGTCTTCTCCATACTATACACCACAACTCTCATGATCATGTGTCATCTTTAAACTGGTTGTGTTTTGTGATCCTTTCTGTTCAGGTGTAACGCATCCCAAACTGATACAAGCAAATGCTAGGAATGCAACTAAAGGAAAATATCCTATATACAATCTTGGCTTTGGTTATGATGTTGACTATGCATTTTTAGAGAGAATAGCAACAGAAAACAATGGTGTGGCTCGTCGGATCTATGAAGACTCAGATGCAGCCTTACAACTACAGGTAGAAGAATAAGCATATGAAAGGTTGATATTTACCTCATCTCATCCAAAATGTGAGGTGTTTAGCATCCAAAAGTAACCAAGAGAGATTAGCATATATGTCCCTCCTACATTGTGGTGATCAACTCAGAATAAGTTTACATACCATGAAACATAAAGTGAGAAAATATAGGAATCCATTGTAAATAATAAGTTTCATCATCCCATCAATTAGTTTTCTAAAGTAGTCCTGGGACCAACCAGGTGCATCTTTTTCTGTAGTTTTTGACTAGATCCTGACCCCAGCCACCATTTTCTCTTGTTTCTGGCCTCTTGCAAAAAAATCAGCACACTCTAGTGGGATGAAACTTTACCCCTTCTCAGGCAACTAACTACCATTAGCTATGGTGGTGCAGTGATTATAATATGGTACTGCAGGCTACTTCTGCTGACTGTCGGCTGCCTGCAATTTGGCAGTTTGAATCTCACTAGGCTCAAGTATGACTCAGCCTTCCATTCTTCTGAGGTCAGTAAAATGAAGATTCAGATTGTTGGGGGCAATGTACTGACTCTTTAAACAGCTTAGAAAGGGCTGTAAAGCACTATGAAGTGGTATATAAGTCTAAGTTCAATTGGTTTTTCATTCCATATCATACTTCATATTTTCCTGGGAAAAATTAATAAGAAGTGAGAGGCTGGGTAAAAAAGCTAGAAAAAAATATTTTGTTTCAATATGTGTCCTATTAAGAATGTCAGTTTCTTTCTTTCTTTTTTTTTTTTGAAAAAGCTGTTCAAATCAGGAAAATTTACCTCATGAGAACCTATATTAGGGAATATATACTGTATGAAAGTAGTTCTTTTTAATTTAAAAAAGGGATTGTCTAGCAATTGGAGGCTTTGAAAAATAGGAAAAGATGCCCAGAAAGGCTTTATGTTAGTAAAAATTGTCAATGAAAAAATTATACCTTTTCTCTGATTAAAAAGAATTAAAACTCATCAGACTTTAAAAGTGTTTTATTAACATGTACAGTAAAATAGTCCTATTTTTTTCACTGCACATGTTTAATGTTATTGCTACATCTAAACTCACATGGTTAATCCTCCATTTCATAGAATACCCTTTTTCCATATCTATACAAAATTTTGATGTTAAAAAAGGACAAGTTTTTAAAAAGATTCAACACTTTCAACAAGAGTTCTGTTTTCCAGAGTACTTTTCCAGATGAAGGGTGGTCTAGATTCAGATAACAGAAAAATACTGAGTCTAAAAAAAAAACCCAGCCTCTCATTTGCAATATTTTGATTTTGAGAAGAAATACCCTTTTAGTGTTACAGTTAATAACCCTAATATCTATTTTGTTCTCAGGGTTTTTATGATGAAGTAGCCAATCCTTTGCTTACTGAAGTGGAGTTAGGCTATAAGGACAATGCCATCTCA